>NC_088212.1:3094862-3174862 GCF_036934945.1 Oncorhynchus masou masou | reverse complement strand
TGCAGGGGGTACCAGTACAGAGACAATGTGGAGGCTATATACAGGGGGTACCAGTACAGAGACAATGTGGAGGCTATATACAGGGGGTACCAGTACAGAGACAATGTGGAGGCTATATACAGGGGGTACTGGTACAGAGTCAATGTGTCAATGTGCGGGGGCACCAATGCCGAGGTAATTGAGGTAATTATGTACATGCAGGTAGGGTTATTAAAGTGACTATGCATGATATAATAACAGAGAGTAACAGCAGCGTGGGGGAGGGGTGGTGGGGGCACAAAGTCTGGGTAGCCATTTGATTAGCTGTCCAGGAGGCTTATGGCTTGAGGGTAGAAGCTGTTAAGAAGCCTGTTGGACATAGACTTGGCACACCGGTACCGCTTGCCGTGCGGTAGCAGAGAGAACAGCCTATGACTAGGGTGGCTGGAGTCATTGACAATTTTTACACCGCCTGGTATAGAGGTCCTGGATGGCAGGAAGCTTGGCCCTAGTGATGTACTGGGCCGTACTTACTACCCTCTGTAGTGCCTTGTGATTGGAGGCCAAGCAATTGCATTTAACATTTACATTTAAGTCATTTAGCAGACGCTCTTATCCAGAGCGACTTACAAATTGGTGAATTCACCTTCTGACATCCAGTGGAACAGCCACTTTACAATAGTGCATCTAAATCATTTAAGGGGGGGTGAGAAGGATTACTTTATCCTATCCTAGGTATTCCTTGAAGAGGTGGGGTTTCAGGTGTCTCCGGAAGGTGGTGATTGACTCCGCTGTCCTGGCGTCGTGAGGGAGTTTGTTCCACCATTGGGGGGCCAGAGCAGCGAACAGTTTTGACTGGGCTGAGCGGGAACTGTACTTCCTCAGTGGTAGGGAGGCGAGCAGGCCAGAGGTGGATGAACGCAGTGCCCTTGTTTGGGTGTAGGGCCTGATCAGAGCCTGGAGGTACTGGGGTGCCGTTCCCCTCACAGCTCCGTAGGCAAGCACCATGGTCTTGTAGCGGATGCGAGCTTCAACTGGAAGCCAGTGGAGAGAGCGGAGGAGCGGGGTGACGTGAGAGAACTTGGGAAGGTTGAACACCAGACGGGCTGCGGCGTTCTGGATGAGTCGTAGGGGTTTAATGGCACAGGCAGGGAGCCCAGCCAACAGCGAGTTGCAGTAATCCAGACGGGAGATGACAAGTGCCTGGATTAGGACCTGTGCCGCTTCCTGTGTGAGGTAGGGTCGTACTCTGCGGATGTTGTAGAGCATGAACCTACAGGAACGGGCCACCGCCTTGATGTTAGTTGAGAACGACAGGGTGTTGTCCAGGATCACGCCAAGGTTCTTAGCGCTCTGGGAGGAGGACACAATGGAGTTGTCAACCGTGATGGCGAGATCATGGAACGGGCAGTCCTTCCCCGGGAGGAGGAGCAGCTCCGTCTTGTCGAGGTTCAGCTTGAGGTGGTGATCCGTCATCCACACTGATATGTCTGCCAGACATGCAGAGATGCGATTCGCCACCTGGTCATTAGAAGGGGGAAAGGAGAAGATTAATTGTGTGTCGTCTGCATAGCAATGATAGGAGAGACCATGTGAGGTTATGACAGAGCCAAGTGACTTGGTGTATAGCGAGAATAGGAGAGGGCTTAGAACAGAGCCCTGGGGGACCACAGTGGTGAGAGCGCGTGGCGAGGAGACAGATTCTCGCCACGCCACCTGGTAGGAGCGACCTGTCAGGTAGGACGCAATCCAAGCGTGGGCCGCGCCGGAGATGCCCAACTCGGAGAGGGTGGAGAGGAGGATCTGATGGTTCACAGTATCGAAGGCAGCCGATAGGTCTAGAAGGATGAGAGCAGAGGAGAGAGAGTTAGCTTCAGCAGTGCGGAGCGCCTCCGTGATACAGAGAAGAGCAGTCTCAGTTGAATGACTAGTCTTGAAACCTGACTGATTTGGATCAAGAAGGTCATTCTGAGAGAGATAGCGGGAGAGCTGGCCAAGGACGGCACGTTCAAGAGTTTTGGAGAGAAAAGAAAGAAGGGATACTGGTCTGTAGTTGTTGACATCGGAGGGATCGAGTGTAGGTTTTTTCAGAAGGGGTGCAACTCTCGCTCTCTTGAAGACGGAAGGGACGTAGCCAGCGGTCAGGGATGAGTTGATGAGCGAGGTGAGGTAAGGGAGAAGGTCTCCGGAAATGGTCTGGAGAAGAGAGGAGGGGATAGGGTCAAGCGGGCAGGTTGTTGGGCGGCCGGCCGTCACAAGAAGCGAGATTTCATCTGGAGAGAGAGGGGAGAAAGAGGTCAGAGCACAGGGTAGGGCAGTGTGAGCAGAACCAGCGGTGTCGTTTGACTTAGCAAACGAGGATCGGATGTCGTCGACCTTCTTTTCAAAATGGTTGACGAAGTCATCTGCAGAGAGGGAGGAGGGGGGGGAGGAGGATTCAGGAGGGAGGAGAAGGTGGCAAAGAGCTTCCTAGGGTTAGAGGCAGATGCTTGGAATTTAGAGTGGTAGAAAGTGGCTTTAGCAGCAGAGACAGAGGAGGAAAATGCAGAGAGGAGGGAGTGAAAGGATGCCAGGTCCGCAGGGAGGCGAGTTTTCCTCCATTTCCGCTCGGCTGCCCGGAGCACTGTTCTGTGAGCTCGCAATGAGTCGTCGAGCCACGGAGCGGGAGGGTAGGACCGAGCCGGCCTGGAGGATAGGGGACATAGAGAGTCAAAGGATGCAGAAAGGGAAGAGAGGAGGGTTGAGGAGGCAGAATCAGGAGATAGGTTGGAGAAGGTATGAGCAGAGGGAAGAGATGATAGGATGGAAGAGGAGAGAGTAGCGGGGGAGAGAGAGCGAAGGTTGGGACGGCGCGATACCATCCGAGTAGGGGCAGTGTGGGAAGTGTTGGATGAGAGCGAGAGGGAAAAGGATACAAGGTAGTGGTCGGAGACTTGGAGGGGAGTTGCAATGAGGTTAGTGGAAGAACAGCATCTAGTAAAGATGAGGTCGAGCGTATTGCCTGCCTTGTGAGTAGGGGGAAGGTGAGAGGGTGAGGTCAAAAGAGGAGAGGAGTGGAAAGAAGGAGGCAGAGAGGAATGAGTCAAAGGTAGACGTGGGGAGGTTAAAGTCGCCCAGGACTGTGAGAGGTGAGCCGTCCTCAGGAAAGGAGCTTATCAAGGCATCAAGCTCATTGATGAACTCTCCGAGGGAACCTGGAGGGCGATAAATGATAAGGATGTTAAGCTTGAAAGGGCTGGTAACTGTGACAGCATGGAATTCAAAGGAGGCGATAGACAGATGGGTAAGGGGAGAAAGAGAGAATGACCACTTGGGAGAGATGAGGATCCCGGTGCCACCACCCCGCTGACCAGAAGCTCTCGGGGTGTGCGAGAACACGTGGGCGGACGAAGAGAGAGCAGTAGGAGTAGCAGTGTTATCTGTGGTGATCCATGTTTCCGTCAGTGCCAAGAAGTCGAGGGACTGGAGGGAGGCATAGGCTGAGATGAAGTCTGCCTTGTTGGCCGCAGATCGGCAGTTCCAGAGGCTACCGGAGACCTGGAACTCCACGTGGGTCGTGCGCGCTGGGACCACCAGATTAGGGTGGCCGCGGCCACGCGGTGTGGAGCGTTTGTATGGTCTGTGCAGAGAGGAGAGAACAGGGATAGATAGACACATAGTTGACAGGCTACAGAAGAGGCTACGCTAATGCAAAGGAGATTGGAATGACAAGTGGACTACACGTCTCGAATGTTCAGAAAGTTAAGCTTACGTAGCAAGAATCTTATTGACTAAAATGATTGAAATGATACAGTACTGCTGGAGTAGGCTAGCTGGCAGTGGCTGCGTTGTTGACTTTGTAGGCTAGCTGGCAGTGGCTGCGTTGTTGACACTACACTAATCAAGTCGTTCCGTCGAGTGTAATAGTTTCTACAGTGCTGCTATTCGGGGGCTAGCTGGCTAGCTGGCTAGCTAGCAGTGTTGATTACGTTACGTTACGTTAAAAGAACGACAATAGCTGGCTAGCTAACCTAGAAAATTATTATATTATATTATATTATTATATTATATTATTATTATTATTATTATATTATTATTATATTATATTATATATTATATATTATATATATTATATTATTAAAATCGCTCTAGACTACACAATTGTCTTAGATACAAAGACGGCTATGTAGCTAGCTAGCTACGATCAAACAAATCAAACCGTTGTACTGTAATGAAGTGAAATGAAAATGTGATACTACCTGTGGAGCGAAGCGGAATGTTGACCGGGTTGTTGAAGTTCTATTCAGTAGACGTTGGCTAGCTGTTGGCTAGCTAGCTAGCAGTATCTCCTACGTTAAGGACGACAAATAGCTGGCTAGCTAACCTCGGTAAATTAAGATAATCACTCTAAGTCTACACACTCTGAACTACACAATTATCTTGGATACGAAGACAGCAAAGACAGCTATGTAGCTAGCTAACACTACACTAATCGAGTCGTTCAGTTGAGTGTAATAGTTTCTACAGTGCTAGTAGACGTTAGCTAGCTGCTGGGCAGATAGCAGTGTAGACTACGTTAGGACGACGAAATACGATAATTACGCAATTATCTTTGATACAAAGACGGCTATGTAGCTAGCTAATTGCCATACCAGGCAGTGATGCAACCCATCAGGATGCTCTTGATGGTGCAGCTGTAAAACCTTTTGAGGATCTGAGGACCCATGCCAAATATGTTTAGTCTCCTGAGGGGAAATAGGTTTTGTCGTGCCCTCTTCATGACGGTCTTGATGTGCTTGGACCATGTTAGTTTGTTGGTGATGTGAATGCCAAGGAACTTGAAGCTCTCAACCTGCTCCACTACAGGCCCGTTGATGAGAATGGTGGCGTGCTTGGTCCTCCTTTTCCTGTAGACCACAATCATCTCCTTTGTCTTGATCACATTGAGGGAGAGGTTGTTGTCCTTGCACCACACGGTCAGGTCTCTCACCTCCTCCCTATTGGCTGTCTCATCATTGTCGGTGATCAGGCCTATCACTGTTGAGTCATCAGCAAACTTAATGATGGTGTTGGAGTTGTGCCTGGCCATGCAGTCATGGGTGAACAGGGAGTACAGGAAGGGACTGAGCACGCACCCTTGAGGGGCCCCAGTGTTGAGGATCAATTTGGCGGATGTGTTGTTATCTACCCTTACCACCTGGGGGTGGCCCGTCAGGAAGTCCAGGAACCAGTTGCAGAGGGAGGTGTTTCGTCCCAGGGCCCTTAGCTTAGTGATGAACTTTGAGGGCAATATGGTGCTGAACGCTGAGCTGTAGTCAATGAATAGCATTCTCACATGGGTGTTCCTTTTGTCCAGGTGGGAAAGGGCAGTGGGGAGTGCAATAGAGATTGCATCATCTGTGGATCTGTTGGTGCGGTATGCAAATTGTAGTGGGTCTAGGGTTTCTGGGATAATGGTGTTGATATGAGCCACGACCAGCCTTTCAGAGCATTTCATGGCTACAGACGTGAGCGCTACGGATCGGTAGTCATTTAGGCAGGTTACCTTAGTGTTCTTGGTCACAGGCATTATGGTGGTCTCCTTGAAACATGTTGGTATTACAGACTCAGACAGGGAGAGATTGAAAATGTCAATGAAGACACTTGCCAGTTTGTCAGTGAATGCTCGCAGTGCACGTCCTGGTAATCCATCTGGCCCTGCAGCCTTGTGAATGTTGACCTGTTTAAAGGTCTTACTCACATCGACTGTGGAGAGCGTGATCACACAGTCGTCCGGAACGGCTGATGCTCTCATGCATGTTTCAGTGTTACTTGCCTCGAAGTGAGAAGTTATTTAGCTCATCTGGTAAGCTCGTGTCACTGGGCAACTCTCTCAAGCATGTTTTTTTAAATTATTTTTATTTCACCTTTACTTAACCAGGTTTGGCTTTTCATAGCCAATCATTCAGAGTTAGAGACAGAAGGTGCGGTAGAGAGAGAGTCGAAAACAGCAGGTCCGGTGAACAAGTCAGAGTTTTAAAAATGTTATTTCACCTTTATTTAACCAGGTAGGCCAGTTGAGAACAAGTTCTCATTTACAATTGCGACCTGGCCAAGATAAAGCAAAGCAGTGCGACAAAAACAACAACACAGAGTTACACAAGGAGTAAACAAACATACAGTCAATAACACAATAGAAAATCTGTATACAGTGTGTGCAAATTAAGTAAGGAGGTAAGGCAATAAATAGTCCATAGTGGCGAAGTATTTACAATTTAGAATTCTTGTTGGCCTTCCTAAGCCAGGATTCATACACGTCAAGGACATCAGGGTTGGCAGAGTGTGCTAAAGCAGTGAATAAAACAAACTTAGGGAGGAGGCTTCTGATGTTAATTAACATGCATGAAACCAAGGCTTTTAAGGTTACAGAAGTCAACAAATGAGAGCGCCTGGGGAATGGGTGTGGAGCTAGGGGCTGCAGGGCCTGGGTTAACCTCCACATCACCAGAGGAACAGAGGAGGAGTAGGATAAGGGTAAGGCTGAAGGCTATAAGAACTGGTCGTCGAGTGCGTTCGGAACAGAGAGTAAAAGGAGCAGACTTCTGGGCGTGGTAGGATAGATTCATAATGCACAGACAAGGGCATGCTAGGGAGTGAGTACAGTGGAGGTAAACCTAGGCATTGAGTGTCGATGAGAGAGGTTGCATCTCTGGAAGCGCCAGTTAAGCTAGGTGAGGTCTCCGCATGTGTGGGGGGTGGGACAAGGGGGCTATCAGAGGCATGTCGAGCGGGACTAGGGGCTCCGCAGTAAAACAAAGCAATGAGAGCTGCCCTAAACAACGGTATACAAGGCATATTGACATTAGAGAGAGGCATAAAGCAATCACAGGTGTTGATCGGGAGAGCTAAGACAACAACGGTTAAATGACGATGAATGGGCAGAGCGGGTCAGTTAGCTACACACAGGGCCTGAGTTCGAGGTTGGGGCCGACAGATAAACAGAATGAAGTACTGCCACAATCACCACTCAGTAGCCGCTAGCTAGCTGCGATGATCCTGTGTAATGGTCCAGAGCATGCAGCAGGAATCCGGGGACGTAGTGGAGGGAAACAAGCAGTCCGATAAGCTCAGGGCTCAGCTCACGCTGCGCAGACAGGCAGATATTATCCGGGATAAAGCGGCTGGTGTCTGTGCTAAAGGTAAAGACCGCTAGCAGTGGCTAACAATGACTAAATAGCTAGTAGCTTATTAGCTGGCTAGCTGCTGATGAAGGTTCCAGTTATAAGGTCTACAGAAATAGCAGATCCGTACCATGTTAGGGGAGGCAGGTTGCAGGAAGGTATATTTCATTCGAAAATGGAAAAAGAGATCGAAATGTTTACAGAAAAATGAAAAAAGCAGAATATTTACACGGGACAAAAACTGGACAAAAACGTCTTTCTGCTACGCCGTCTTGGATCAAATGGTTTCAGTGTTACTTGCCTCAAAGCGAGCATAGAAGTTATTTAGCTCGTCTGGTGTCACTGGGCAGCTCTAGGGTTGTGCTTCCCTCGTAGTGTGTAATAGTTTGCAAGCCTTGTCAGATCCGACGAGCGTCGGAGCCGGTGTAGTACGAGTCGATGATATAACACAGTTATTACAGTTATTAGTTTATAACACAGTTAGTACAGGTTACCACAGTTATTACAGGTTACAACACAGTTATTACAGGTTACCACAGTTATTACAGGTTACAACACAGTTATTACAGGTTACAACACAGTTATTACAGGTTACAACACAGTTATTACAGGTTACAACACAGTTATTACAGGTTACAACACAGTTATTACAGGTTACAACACAGTTATTACAGGTTACAACACAGTTATTACAGGTTACAACACAGTTATTACAGGTTACAACACAGTTATTACAGGTTACAACACAGTTATTACAGGTTACAACACAGTCATTACAGGTTACAACACAGTTATTACAGTTATTAGTTTATAACACAGTTATTACAGGTTACCACAGTTATTACAGGTTACCACAGTTATTACAGGTTACAACACAGTCATTACAGGTTACAACACAGTTATTACAGTTATTAGTTTATAACACAGTTAGTACAGGTTACAACAGTTATTACAGGTTACCACAGTTATTACAGGTTACAACAGTTATTACAGGTTACCACAGTTATTACAGGTTACAACACAGTTATTACAGGTTACAACACAGTTATTACAGGTTACCACAGTTATTACAGGTTACCACAGTTATTACAGGTTACAACACAGTTATTACAGGTTACAACACAGTTATTACAGGTTACAACACAGTTATTACAGGTTACAACACAGTTATTACAGGTTACAACAGTCATTACAGGTTACAACACAGTTATTACAGGTTACCACAGTTATTACAGGTTACCACAGTTAGTACAGGTTACCACAGTTATTACAGGTTACAACACAGTTATTACAGGTTACCACAGTTATTACAGGTTACAACACAGTTATTACAGGTTACAACACAGTTATTACAGGTTACAACACAGTTATTACAGGTTACCACAGTTATTACAGGTTACAACACAGTTATTACAGGTTACCACAGTTATTACAGGTTACAACACAGTTATTACAGGTTACAACACAGTTATTACAGGTTACAACACAGTTATTACAGGTTACAACACAGTCATTACAGGTTACAACACAGTTATTACAGTTATTAGTTTATAACACAGTTATTACAGGTTACAACAGTTATTACAGGTTACCACAGTTATTACAGGTTACAACACAGTTATTACAGGTTACAACACAGTTATTACAGGTTACAACACAGTTATTACAGGTTACAACACAGTTATTACAGGTTACAACACAGTTATTACAGGTTACAACACAGTTATTACAGGTTACAACACAGTTATTACAGGTTACAACACAGTTATTACAGGTTACAACACAGTTATTACAGGTTACAACACAGTCATTACAGGTTACAACACAGTTATTACAGTTATTAGTTTATAACACAGTTATTACAGGTTACCACAGTTATTACAGGTTACCACAGTTATTACAGGTTACAACACAGTCATTACAGGTTACAACACAGTTATTACAGTTATTAGTTTATAACACAGTTAGTACAGGTTACAACAGTTATTACAGGTTACCACAGTTATTACAGGTTACAACAGTTATTACAGGTTACCACAGTTATTACAGGTTACAACAGTTATTACAGGTTACCACAGTTATTACAGGTTACAACACAGTTATTACAGGTTACCACAGTTATTACAGGTTACCACAGTTATTACAGGTTACCACAGTTAGTACAGGTTACCACAGTTATTACAGGTTACAACAGTTATTACAGTTATTAGTTTATAACACAGTTAGTACAGGTTACAACAGTTATTACAGGTTACAACACAGTTATTACAGGTTACCACAGTTATTACAGGTTACCACAGTTATTACAGTTATTAGTTTATAACACAGTTATTACAGGTTACCACAGTTATTACAGGTTACAACACAGTTATTACAGGTTACCACAGTTATTACAGGTTACCACAGTTATTACAGGTTACCACAGTTATTACAGGTTACAACACAGTCATTACAGGTTACAACACAGTTATTACAGTTATTAGTTTATAACACAGTTAGTACAGGTTACAACAGTTATTACAGGTTACCACAGTTATTACAGGTTACAACAGTTATTACAGGTTACCACAGTTATTACAGGTTACAACAGTTATTACAGGTTACCACAGTTATTACAGGTTACAACACAGTTATTACAGGTTACCACAGTTATTACAGGTTACAACACAGTTATTACAGGTTACAACACAGTTATTACAGGTTACCACAGTTATTACAGGTTACCACAGTTATTACAGGTTACAACACAGTTATTACAGGTTACAACACAGTTATTACAGGTTACAACACAGTTATTACAGGTTACAACACAGTTATTACAGGTTACAACAGTCATTACAGGTTACAACACAGTTATTACAGGTTACCACAGTTATTAGTTTATAACACAGTTATTATAGGTTACAACACAGTTATTACAGGTTACAACACAGTTATTACAGGTTACAACACAGTCATTACAGGTTACAACACAGTTATTACAGGTTACAACACAGTTATTACAGGTTACAACACAGTTATTACAGGTTACAACACAGTTATTACAGGTTACAACACAGTTATTACAGGTTACAACACAGTTATTACAGGTTACAACAGTCATTACAGGTTACAACACAGTTATTACAGGTTACAACACAGTTATTACAGGTTACAACACAGTTATTACAGGTTACAACAGTCATTACAGGTTACAACACAGTTATTACAGGTTACAACACAGGTATTACAGGTTACAACAGTCATTACAGGTTACAACACAGTTATTACAGGTTACAACAGTCATTACAGGTTACAACACAGTTATTACAGGTTACAACACAGTTATTACAGGTTACAACACAGTTATTACAGGTTACAACAGTCATTACAGGTTACAACACAGTTATTACAGGTTACAACACAGTTATTACAGGTTACAACACAGTCATTACAGGTTACAACACAGTTATTACAGGTTACAACACAGTTATTACAGGTTACAACACAGTTATTGCAGGTTACAACACAGTCATTACAGGTTACAACACAGTTATTACAGGTTACAACACAGTCATTACAGGTTACAACACAGTTATTACAGGTTACAACACAGTTATTACAGGTTACAACACAGTTATTACAGGTTACAACACAGTTATTACAGGTTACAACACAGTCATTACAGGTTACAACACAGTTATTACAGGTTACAACACAGTCATTACAGGTTACAACACAGTTATTACAGGTTACAACACAGTCATTACAGGTTACAACACAGTTATTACAGGTTACAACACAGTCATTACAGGTTATAACACAGTTATTACAGGTTACAACACAGTTATTACAGGTTACAACACAGTTATTACAGGTTACAACACAGTCATTACAGGTTATAACACAGTTATTACAGGTTATAGTACAGTTATTACAGGTTATAACACAGTTATTATAGGTTACAACAGTTATTACAGGTTATAACACAGTTATTATAGGTTACAACAGTTATTATAGGTTATAACACAGTTATTACAGGTTACCAAAGTTGTTACAGGTTACAACAGTTATTATATGTTATAACACAGTTATTACAGGTTACAACAGTTATTATAGGTTATAATACAGTTATTATAGGTTATAACACAGTTATTATAGGTTATAACACAGTTATTATAGGTTATAACACAGTTATTACAGTTATAAGACAGTTATTACATGTTATAATGAGCCTTTGCAGTGTGTTAATCAATCAGTGGAGTGAGGTGTAGCTCACCTGGTTTTTGTCTAACTGAAGTTTTGTCTTGATGGACAGGCAGCAGCTGGCGTCATTGTTGATCGTAATCTCTGTTGACAGAGTGTATGTAAATATACATATAGAAAACTATTAGTCAGGAGGCGTATGTATCTACAGCTTTATTATTCTTCAGAAAGACAGACAGATCTTGGGATCAGAAATCAGACAAAGACCAAGGAGTAACATGAAGCTGAGACGGCAGCCGTCCTACTGTTTACTGAGGTTTTGTCCCAAATGACACCCTATTCCCTGTATAGTGCACTACTTTAGACCAGAGCCATATTCCCTATATAGTGCACTACTTTAGACCAGAGCCCTATTCCCTATATAGTGTACTACTATAGACCAGGGCCCTATTCCCTATATAGTGCACTACTTTAGACCAGAGCCCTATTCCCCATATAGTGCACTACTTTAGACCAGAGCCCTATTCCCTGTATAGTGCACTACTTTAGATCAGAGCCCTATTCCCTATATAGTGGTACTACTATAGACCAGAGCCCTATTCCCTATATAGTGCACTACTTTAGACCAGGGCCCTATTCCCTATATAGTACACTACTTTAGACCAGGGCCCTATTCCGTATATAGTGCACTACTATAGACCAGAGCCCTATTCCCTATATAGTGCACTACTATAGACCAGAGCCATATTCCCTATATAGTGGTACTACTATAGACCAGAGCCCTATTCCCTATATAGTGGACTACTTTAGACCAGAGCCTATTCCCTATATAGTGGTACTACTTTAGACCAGAGCCCTATTCCCTATATAGTGCACTACTTTAGACCAGAGCCCTATTCCCTATATAGTGTACTACTTTAGACCAGAGCCCTATTCCCTATATAGTGTACTACTTTAGACCAGAGCCCTATTCCCTATATAGTGTACTACTATAGACCAGAGCCCTATTCCCTATATAGTGCACTACTTTAGACCAGATCCCTATTCCCTATATAGTGCACTACTTTAGACCAGAGCCCTATTCCCTATATAGTGGACTACTTTAGACCAGAGCCCTATTCCCTATATAGTGGACTACTTTAGATCAGAACCCTATTCCCTATATAGTGCACTACTTTAGACCAGAGCCTATTCCCTATATAGTGTACTACTTTAGACCAGAGCCCTATTCCCTCTATAGTGCACTACTTTAGACCAGAGCCCTATTCCCTCTATAGTGCACTACTTTAGACCAGAACCCTATTCCCTATATAGTGGTACTACTATAGACCAGAGCCCTATTCCCTATATAGTGCACTACTTTAGACCAGAGCTCTATTCCCTATAGACCAGGTCCCATAGGGAGGCCCATATAGCTACTACTACATCCTGTTGTTCAATCTAGTATACATCCCATCATGTTGTTCAATCTAGTATACATCCCATCATGTTGTTCAATCTAGTATACATCCCATCATGTTGTTCAATCTAGTATACATCCCATCATGTTGTTCAATCTAGTATACACCCCATCATGTTGTTCAATCTAGTATACATCCCATCATGTTGTTCAATCTAGTATACACCCCATCATGTTGTTCAATCTAGTATACACCCCATCATGTTGTTCAATCTAGTATACACCCCATCCTGTTGTTCAATCTAGTATACATCCCATCATGTTGTTCAATCTAGTATACACCCCATCATGTTGTTCAATCTAGTATACATCCCATCATGTTGTTCAATCTAGTATACATCCCATCATGTTGTTCAATCTAGTATACATCCCATCATGTTGTTCAATCTAGTATACATCCCATCATGTTGTTCAATCTAGTATACATCCCATCATGTTGTTCAATCTAGTATACATCCCATCATGTTGTTCAATCTAGTATACACCCCATCATGTTGTTCAATCTGACAGCAGCCTCCCATCAGCCTCCCATCAGCGTGAAAGACTCAGGGAACAAGGTCAATGCTGGTTAGAAAGGTTTAGAGGTGTTGTATTTACGAGCTTGTCAGTTAATATGTCTGGAGGTGGCTATTGACATTGTAGTCATTCAGAGACACTTACATTACTGCATTCGTCTGAAGAAAGCTAGGTGAGACAACAACACATCACAACTGTATCAAGTCCTCGGCAATACAGTTATCAGAGATGTCAGTGCTAGTAGGAAAAGACAAGTGTTATTTATGGGATTTATTTAGAGGCAGGGGTTCAGAGGTTTTTATGGGATTTATTTAAAGGGGTTGGGTTTTAGAGGGTTTTAATGGGATTTATTTAAAGGGGTTGGGTTTCAGAGGTTTATGGGATTTATTTAAAGGGGTTGGGTTTCAGAGGGTTTAATGGGGTTTATTTAAAGGGGTTGGGTTTCAGAGGGTTTAATGGGATTTATTTAAAGGGGTTAGGTTTCAGAGGGTTTAATGGGGTTTATTTAAAGGGTAGGGTTTCAGAGTTTTTTATGGGATTTATTTAAAGGGGTTGGGTTTCAGAGGGTTTTATGGGATTTATTTAAAGGGGTTGGGTTTCAGAGGGTTTTATGGGATTTATTTAAAGGGTAGGGTTTCAGAGTTTTTTATGGGATTTATTTAAAGGGGTTGGGTTTCAGAGGGTTTTATGGGATTTATTTAAAGGGGTTGGGTTTCAGAGGGTTTTATGGGATTTATTTAAAGGGGTTGGGTTTCAGAGGGTTTTATGGGATTTATTTAAAGGGGTTGGGTTTCAGAGGGTTTTATGGGATTTATTTAAAGGGGTTGGGTTTCAGAGGTTTATGGGATTTATTTAAAGGGGTTGGGTTTCAGAGGGTTTTATGGGATTTATTTAAAGGGGTTGGGTTTCAGAGGGTTTTATGGGATTTATTTAAAGGGGTTGGGTTTCAGAGGGTTTTATGGGATTTATTTAAAGGGGTTGGGTTTCAGAGGGTTTTATGGGATTTATTTAAAGGGGTTGGGTTTCAGAGGGTTTTATGGGATTTATTTAAAGGGGTTGGGTTTCAGAGGTTTATGGGATTTATTTAAAGGGGTTGGGTTTCAGAGGGTTTTATGGGATTTATTTAAAGGGGTTGGGTTTCAGAGGGTTTTATGGGATTTATTTAAAGGGGTTGGGTTTCAGAGGGTTTTATGGGATTTATTTAAAGGGGTTGGGTTTCAGAGGGTTTTATGGGATTTATTTAAAGGGGTTGGGTTTCAGAGGTTTATGGGATTTATTTAAAGGGGTTGGGTTTCAGAGGTTTATGGGATTTATTTAAAGGGGTTGGGGTTCAGAGGTTTTCGGAAGACGTTTGCCTGTTAGGGGAAAACTGGTTCCACCATTGGTGTGCCAGGACAGAGAAGAGCTTTGACTGTGCTAAGCAATAGCTGCCTTCGCGTGGGAGGGCCAAGACACCAGAAGTGTCAGAACAGAGTGCTGGGGTGTCAGGTGAAGGTGTTGGGTTTGGGAAGAGCCTGAAGGTAGAGAGAGGCAGTTCCCCATGCTGCTCTGTAGGCAAGTACCAGGGTATTGAAGATGATACGACGATAAGAAAACAATTCAAAACGTTTCTGTATTCTAAGTATTTATGCAGATTATACTAACTTTGACAATACACTAGTTTACCTGTACAGTCAGAAAATATTTCAGACATGTTCCTGTATTCAAGGTATTTCTGCAGATTCAAAGAGATCAGTCTATACTTGACAATGCAATACGGACTATATGACATAAATGTACCTGTTGAGATTCTGTGGAAGATGACGGGGATCGGGTCTCTGGTTACGAGAACTTCATCCTCGTTTTCAGAGTTTGACACGTATGTGTTGTCTGTGTTGAAGAAAGAAAGTTAACAAACAATCATCAATAAACAGACTTTACACACGATACCTGGCATAGAGCAACCACTACCTGTAGTTGACCTTTCAACTCAGACAGTTCCACTGACTAGACCCACTACCTGTAGTTGACCTTTCAACTCAGACAGTGCCACTGACTAGACCCACTACCTGTAGTTGACCTCTCAACTCAGACAGTTCCACTGACTAGACCCACTACCTGGAGTTGACCTTTCAACTCAGACAGTTCCACTGACTAGACCCACTACCTGTAGTTGACCTTTCAACACAGACAGTTCCACTGACTAGACCCACTACCCGTAGTTGACCTTTCAACTCAGACAGTTCCACTGACTAGACCCACTACCTGTAGTTGACCTTTCAACTCAGACAGTTCCACTGACTAGACCCACTACCCGTAGTTGACCTTTCAACTCAGACAGTTCCACTGACTAGACCCACTACCCGTAGTTGACCTTTCAACTCAGACGGTTCCACTGACTAGACCCACTACCTGTAGTTGACCTTTCAACTCAGACAGTTCCACTGACTAGACCCACTACCTGTAGTTGACCTTTCAACTCAGACAGTTCCACTGACTAGACCCACTACCTGGAGTTGACCTTTCAACTCAGACGGTTCCACTGACTAGACCCACTACCTGTAGTTGACCTTTCAACTCAGACAGTTCCACTGACTAGACCCACTACCTGTAGTTGACCTTTCAACTCAGACAGTTCCACTGACTAGACCCACTACCCGTAGTTGACCTTTCAACTCAGACAGTTCCACTGACTAGACCCACTACCTGTAGTTGACCTTTCAACTCAGACAGTTCCACTGACTAGACCCACTACCTGTAGTTAACCTTTCAACTCAGACAGTTCAACTGACTAGACCCACATCACAGTGACATATATGACATAACGTGAGATATATGACATAATGTGAGATATATGACATAATGTGAGATACATGACATAATGTGAGATATATGAGATAATGTGAGATATATGACATAATGTGAGATATATGACATAATGTGACATAATGTGAGATATATGACATAATGTGAGATATGACATAATGTGAGATATATGACATAATGTGACATAATGTGAGATATATGACATAATGTGAGATATATGACATAATGTGACATAATGTGAGATATATGACATAATGTGAGATATATGACATAATGTGACATAATGTGGGATGTGACATAATGTGAGATGTGACATAATGTGACATATGACATAATGTGAGATATATGAAATAATGTGACATAATGTGAGATGTGACATAATGTGAGATATATGACATAATGTGAGATGTGACATAATGTGAGATATGACATAATGTGAGATATATGACATAATGTGACATAATGTGATATATGACATAATGTGAGATATATGACATAATGTGACATAATGTCTCATAATGTCTCATAATATGACATAATGTCTCATTGACTGAATAAGAATATGGGGCTCGCTGACAGTCACACTTAGCGGAGAAGGAATCTATATGGTTTCAGAATCTACGACGTTATGGCCATGACCTCATTGGCAGTCTGCGAACGTGAATCACTCTCGGCCTGAGGTCAGAGGGGTCAGTAGACTAAAGTAGTAGATGATGGCTTGCAAGATATTACAGTAGAGGCACACGGAGAGGGAAGTCATGTCAGTGAAGACATGGCGCGGTCCTTACCTGGGTAGTCGTCAGAGACGTGCACAGAGTAGGACACCCTGGAGGAGAATGAAGAAATACATTAAAAACATGATTATTCAAAATACTAATCAATAATTCAGTCAATCAATCCAATGTATTTAATAAACCCGCATTACATCAACAGTTGTGGTAAAGTGACAGAAAAAAAGTGTGTCCAGTAGCTGTCAGTAACTACCAGTAGTTATAGTAAATGGAAAAAAACCTTATTGTTGTCCCCAAGTGACCTGATCAATACATCAATAAGATCTGAATGAAGCAGACGGTGTACATTTACAGTTTCTCAGTTCGTAGTTGACTCAACACTGGGAGCCGGTGAAACTGGCAGGCTCAGCGGCTCTGCGTGGCTCAATAGATAGCAGCAGGAAAGTCCATTTCATATGTTAAAATTACGCAACTTTGTCGATAACTCAATTCACACACGACTTTACACATCCTGTTAAAAAAAGGACGGGTTCGCAAACAGGTTTCCCCGTGGGTGCCTCCAAGAATAACTTGAGAGTGTTTATGAGCAACAGCAGACCCAATTAGCATGATCCTGGTGTCGGCTCAATCAAACTCCCAATCTACTAAATGAGTTCTCTCTCCCAGCAGTGGGTGGGCTTTGAGCGATAGGCTTTGTCACAAATTACATAATATTCCCTACTTAGTGCACTACTTTTGACTAGGGCCCATGAGGTTCTAATCAAAAGTAGGGCACTAATTTGTGACGCAGCCATGGGATCCAACACAGTGGCTGAGCCAGCAAAGGAACAGAAAAGTCTAACCATATGCAGTATTTTTAGCATGTAGGCTACAATAGAAGTCTGTCTGCCAGTTTGTACCAGGGGCCAGAGTTCTCGAGAACTAAGAAAAAGCAGAACATCATTAAAAAGGTGTGAGTTTCAACCAGGGCTGCTCAGAAAACCTCAAAACATCAAACAGGAAAATGGCCCAAACCCAGGTGAATGATTAAAATACTCATTATTCAAATAAGACTTCACGAATGACTGGCAAGACTGTGTCATAACAGACCACATTGTAAAGTCAAGGTGTCCCTGTGAAAATGGGAGGGACAACATATTCAGTAATGTTATATTTCCTGTCCGTTCATAAAGCGTACAATCAGACTGTCACGCCTTGGTCTTAGTATTTTGTGTTTTTAGTTAATTAGTTGGTCAGGGTGTGACATGGGTTTATGTTATTGTGTTGTTGTATTGTTTTTTTGTTGTAGGCATTGGGATTGTGGTTGATGAGGGGTGTGTTTAGTTAAGGTTTGGCTGCCTGAGGCAGTTCTCAATCAGAGTCAGGTGATTCTTGTTGTCTCTGATGGGGAACCGTATTTAGGTAGCCTGGGTTTCACTGTGTATTTCGTGGGTGATTGTTCCTGTCTCTGTGTAGTTTCACCAGATAGGCTGTAATTAGGTTTCACGTTCCGTTTTGTTGTTATTTATTTATATCAGTTATTTCATGTACCGCGATTCATTCATTAAAAACATGAGTAACCAACACGCTGCATTTCGGTCCGACTCTCTTTCGACAAACGAAGAGCGCAGTTACACAGACATTACACGTATATAAACACACGAGGAACATGCCATTATAGCTACAGAGAGTAGGATTATAATTCCATTTTTTTTCAGGCTTTTCAAAATACAAAAAAAATACAAAATAAAAATACTCTAAAATGAATTGAAATGATGTGCAAATAGTTCAAATACAGTCACCAGACATACATCCCATAATTGTCTACATTACAGTGTGTTTCCATGCTGTCCAGAGAGAGTGTAGCTTTGTAGGCAAGGTGCTGTTAATGAGTGATAACTGATGTAATGTAAATATGATATTAACCCTCCATTCCCAATGAGTTGTGAATATCTGAATATTCTGGAAGCAGAACGCATGTTGCCAACCCCGTTCACCCTGCAGCTGTGTACCGTGCTGACTGAGGCAGCATCAAACCTCCGCGTCTCTTAAAGACGTCCACAGGTCAACAGGTGTGTTTCATTCTGCTCTGAGTCCTCCTCCACTACTCCTCAGGTCGACTTTCATTCTGCTCTGATTCCTCCTTCACTACTCCTCAGGTCGACTTTCATTCTGCTCTGATTCCTCCTTCACTACTCCTCAGGTCGACTTTCATTCTGCTAGGATTCCTCCTTCACTACTCCTCAGGTCGACTACAAGAGACCAGACTAGATGACAACACAACACAACAGACCAGACTAGACCACAACACAACAGACCAGACTAGACCACAACACAATAGACCAGACCATAACAGACCAGACCATAACAGACCAGGCCAGACCCCAACACAACAGACCAGACCATAACAGACCAGGCCAGACCCCAACACAACAGACCAGACCACAACAGATCAGGCCATAACAGACCAGGCCAGACCCCAACACAACAGACCAGACCATAACAGACCAGGCCAGACCCCAACACAACAGACCAGACCACAACAGACCAGGCCATAACAGACCAGGCCATACCCCAACACAATAGACCAGACCATAACAGACCAGACCAGACTATAACAGACCAGGCCAGACCCCAACGCCCGTAACTAGCCTAGTGTGTGGACAGATGCTAACCAGACATTAATTTAGCATGTAGCTTAATGAAATTCAATTCAGCATTGAACAAAGGTGCAAGTTTAAGTTTGTTCCACCTGAGTGGGTCTGACCACCAATCAGAGACCACTATGATAACACACCAAATGATGACCACCAATCAGAGACCACTATGATGACACACCAAATGATGACCACCAATCAGAGACCACTATGATGACACACCAAATGATGACCACCAATCAGAGACCACTATGATGACACACCAAATGCGTTTGATGGATCGTGGAAAAAGAGCAGGAATAGGTTTTTGTTGGCTACAGTCCAAGCTGTGTCTTCCAATGGTACGACTGGTGTCGGGATCAAAGATGATATGACCAACTTGAATAAACACTTAGAGGTAAGGAGGACAGAGGTTGTGTAGTCTACAGGAGGACAGCAGTGGTGTAGCCTACAGGAGGACAGCAGCGGTGAAGTCTACAGGAGGACAGAGGTGGTGTAGTCTACAGGAGGACAGCAGCGATGTAATCTACAGGAGGACAGAGGTGGTGTAGTCTACAGGAGGACAGAGGTGGTGTAGTCTACAGGAGGACTGAGGTGGTGGAGCCTACAGGAGGACAGCAGCGGTGTAGTCTACAGGAGGACAGAGGTGGTGTAGTCTACAGGAGGACTGAGGTGGTGAAGCCTAAAGGAGGACAGCAGCTGTGTAGTCTATGGAGGACAGCAGCAGTGTAGTCTACAGGAGGACAGAGGTGGTGTAGTCTACAGGAGGACAGAGGTGGTGTAGCCTACAGGAGGACAGAGGTGGTGTAGTCTACAGGAGGACAGCAGCGGTGTAGTCTACAGGAGGACAGAGGTGGTGTAGTCTACAGGAGGACAGAGGTGGTGTAGCCTACAGGAGGACTGAGGTGGTGGAGCCTACAGGAGGACAGAGGTGGTGTAGTCTACAGGAGGACAGCAGTGGTGTAGTCTACAGGAGGACAGAGGTGGTGTAGTCTACAGGAGGACAGCAGCGGTGTAGTCTACAGGAGGACAGAGGTGGTGTAGCCTACAGGAGGACAGAGGTGGTGTAGCCTACAGGAGGACAGAGGTGGTGTAGTCTACAGGAGGACAGCAGCGGTGTAGTCTACAGGAGGACTGTCAGTCTACCTGTTGTAACCCATTTCCATCCACATCAAAACACTTCCCATGACTGTCATGACAACAACATCAGAATCTACAACTGACGTTTCAAAGTCAAAAACCAGGGGTGCTTTAAAAAAAAAGGTTTTAAGGAACAAAACAATTTCATAGTATCGCACAGTCAAACCCATTTTTCCCGCTAAGAAATGAGATGCATTTATAATACACACTGTGCGTGTTCATAAGCCACAACATGTTTAATTATTCACACTGTTTAGTGCAATGTCCCAATAAACTTTGTTTTGGTGAGTTCTCCTCAGGCTTAAATCCACACTCTCAATGTGACAAAAAACCTCATAAATAGATGTTATTCCACAGTGAGACATACTACCCCCTGACAGTAGTTATATAGGAGGGTGTGTATAGACAGTAGTTATATAGGATGGTGTGTATAGACAGTATAGACAGTAGTTATATAGGATGGTGTGTATAGACAGTAGTTATATAGGATGGTGTGTATAGACAGTAGTTATATAGGATGGTGTGTATAGACAGTAGTTATATAGGATGGTGTGTACAAACAGTAGTTATATAGGAGGGTGTGTATAGACAGTAGTTATATAGGATGGTGTGTATAGACAGTATAGACAGTAGTTATATAGGATGGTGTGTATAGACAGTAGTTATATATAGGAGGGTGTGTATAGACAGTAGTTATAATAGGATGGTGTGTATAGACAGTATAGACAGTAGTTATATAGGATGGTGTGTATAGACAGTAGTTATATAGGATGGTGTGTATAGACAGTAGTTATATATAGGAGCGTGTGTATAGACAGTATAGACAGTAGTTATATAGGATGGTGTGTATAGACAGCATAGACAGTAGTTATATAGGATGTGTATAGACTTAGATAGCTAATCCAAGTTATAATTTTAAAAGCCTAATTGACCATTAGAAAACCCTTTTGCAATTATGTTAGCGCAGCTGAAAACTGTTGGTCTGATTAAAGAAGCAATAAAACTGGCCTTCTTTAGACTGGTTGAGTATCTGGAGCATCAGCATTTGTGGGTTTGATTACAGGCTCAAAATGGTCAGAAACAAAGGACTTTCTTCTGAAACTCATCAGTCTATTCTTGTTCTGAGAAATGAAGGCTTATTCCATCTGAGAAATTGCCAAGAAACTGAAGATCTCGTACAACGCTGTGTACTACTCCCTTCACAGAACACGCAAACTGGCTCCAACCAGAATAGAAAGAGGAGTGGGAGGCCCCGGGGCACAACTGAGCAAGAGGACAAGTACATTAGAGAGTCTAGTTTGAGAAACAGACGCCTCACAAGTCCTCAACTGGCAGCTTCATTAAATAGTACCCACAAAACACCAGCCTCAACGTCAACAGTGAAGAGGTGACTCCAGGATGCTGGCCTTCGAGGCAGAGTTCCTCTGTCCAGTGTCTGTGTTCTTTTGCCCATCTTAATCTTTTCTTTTTATTGGCCAGTCTGAGATATGGCTTTTTCTGTGCAACTCTGCCTAGAAGGCCAGCATCCCGGAGTCACCTCTTCACTGTTGACGTTGAGACTGGTGTTTTGCGGGTACTATTTTATGAAGCTGCCAGTTGAGGACTTGTGAGGCGTCTGCCGGCTGTCAGCTGCTGACTCACTCCCTCTCCTAAATGTGCGCACAGAGGAGGGAGAGAAGCATTCTGGGAAGCACAAGCCTGTATGATAGTTTCTAAAAATGCTACTGTGAACTACTGTAGTTTTAGTTACAGAAAGGAGTGTCACAGCTCTCTGTTGACTATATACTGTATTTCTCACCTGTGAATATTGAGGTAATGGCACCACTTTACAACCGAAGAAAGGTAATAATATGGTATTGATGCGACGGCGAAGCGGAGCAGAGAGTGACATTTACCGTGAATAGGCTTACATCAAGTAGACCGGCCTAACGCTGGAAACATTTCCTACGACATTAGCCTACATTTACTGATAGACGAATCAATTAGCTTACATTTACTGATAGACGAATCAATTAGCCTACATTTACTGATAGACGAATCAATTAGCCTACATTTACTGATAGATGAATCAATTAGCCTACATTTACTGACAGATGAATCAATTAGCCTACATTTACTGATAGACGAATCAATTAGCCTACATTTACTGATAGATGAATCAATTAGCCTACATTTACTGATAGATGAATCAATTAGCCTACGTTTACTGATAGACGAATCAATTAGCCTACATTTACTGATAGATGAATCAATTAGCCTACATTTACTGGTGGATGAATCAATTAGCCTACATTTACTGATAGATTAATCAATTAGCCTACATTTACTGATAGATGAATCAATTAGCCTACATTTACTGATAGATGAATCAATTAGCCTACATTTACTGATAGATTAATCAATTAGCCTACATTTACTGATAGACGAATCAATTAGCCTACATTTACTGATAGATTAATCAATTAGCCTACATTTACTGATAGATGAATCAATTAGCCTACATTTACTGATAGATGAATCAATTAGCCTACATTTACTGATAGATGAATCAATTAGCCTACATTTACTGATAGATGTATCAATTAGCCTACATTTACTGATAGATGAATCAATTAGCCTACATTTACTGATAGATGAATCAATTAGCCCACATTTACTGATAGATGAATCAATTAGCCAACATGGTTTTGTACCAATTATATAATAATTAGAGTTATAAGAGAAGTCCCCCTTCTTCAGATGGTGTATAATACAGTCTGTAGGTCACTAGAGTTATAAGAGATGTCCCCCTTCTTCAGATGGTGTATAATACAGTCTGTAGGTCACGCCCTGACCTTAGAGACCCTTATTATTGGTTACTGGGTGTGACTCGGGTGGGAAAGTCTATGTTTTCTATTTCTTTGTTTTTGGCCGAGTGTGGTTCCCAATCAGAGGGAGCTGTCTATCGTTGTCTCTGATTGGGAATCATACAATAGCTGTCATTTTCATTTTGGGTTTTGTGGGATCTTGTTTTCTGTTTAGTGTTTTTTTGGGGCCTGACAGAACTGTGCGCTTTCGTTTTCACTTATGTTATTTTTGTTTGAGTGTTTTTGAATAAAATAATCACTTTCCACGCTGCCCTTTGGTCCACTCTTCCTACCACCAACAAGAGCCGTTACACTATAGTCCAATAAGGGTGGATAAGGTAGGGTGGACCATATCACCTCCACCCTACCTGACACACTAGACCCACTCCAATTTGCTTACCGCTCAAATAGGTCCACAGACGATGCAATCTCAACCACACTGCACACTGCCCTAACCCATCTGGACAAGAGGAATACCTATGTGAGAATGCTGTTCATCGACTACAGCTCGGCATTCAACACCATAGTACCCTCCAAGCTCGTCATCAAGCTCGAGACCCTGGGTCTCGACCCCGCCCTGTGCAACTGGGTACTGGACTTCCTGACGGGCCGTCCCCAGGTGGTGAGGGTAGGTAACAACATCTCCTCCCGCTGATCCTCAACACTGGGGCCCCACAAGGGTGCGTTCTGAGCCCTCTCCTGTACTCCCTGTTCACCCACGACTGCGTGGCCACGCACGCCTCCAACTCAATCATCAAGTTTGCGGACGACACAACAGTGGTAGGCTTGATTACCAACAACGACGAGACGGCCTACAGGGAGGAGGTGAGGGCCCTCGGAGTGTGGTGTCAGGAAAATAACCTCACACTCAACGTCAACAAAACTAAGGAGATGATTGTGGACTTCAGGAAACAGCAGAGGGAACACCCCCCTATCCACATCGATGGAACAGTAGTGGAGAGAGTAGCAAGTTTTAAGTTCCTCGGCATACACATCACAGACAAACTGAATTGGTCCACTCACACAGACAGCATCGTGAAGAAGGCGCAGCAGCGCCTCTTCAACCTCAGGAGGCTGAAGAAATTTGGCTTGTCACCAAAAGCACTCACAAACTTCTACAGACGCACAATCGAGACCATCCTGGCGGGCTGTATCACCGCCTGGTACGGCAACTGCTCCGCCCTCAACCGTAAGGCTCTCCAGAGGGTAGTGAGGTCTGCACAACGCATCATCAGGGGCAAACTACCTGCCCTCCAGGACACCTACACCACCCGATCTTACAGGAAGGCCATAAAGATCATCAAGGACATCTACCACCCGAGCCACTGCCTGTTCACCCCGCTATCATCCAGAAGGCGAGGTCAGTACAGGTGCATCAAAGCTGGGACCGAGAGACTGAAAAACAGCTTCTATCTCAAGGCCATCAGACTGTTAAACAGCCACCACTAACATTGAGTGGCTGCTGCCTACACACTGACACTGACTCAACTCCAGCCACTTTAATAATGGGAATTGATGGGAAATGATGTAAATATATCACTAGCCACTTTAAAACAATGCTACCTTATATAACGTTACTTACCCTACATTATTCATCTCATATGCATACGTATATACTGTACTCTATATCATCGACTGCATCCTTATGTAATACATGTATCACTAGCCACTTTAACTATGCCACTTTGTTTACATACTCATCTCACATGTATATACTGTACTCGATACCATCTACTGTATCTTGCCTATGCTGCTCTGTACCATCACTCATTCATATATCCTTATGTACATATTCTTTATCCCCTTACACTGTGTATAAGACAGTAGATTAGGAATTGTTAGTTAGATTACTTGTTGGTTATTACTGCATTGTCGGAACTAGAAGCACAAGCATTTCGCTACACTCGCATTAACATCTGCTAACCATGTGTATGTGACAAATAAAATTTGATTTGATTTGATTCGATTTGATTTGCACAAAGATGTCGGTGAATTTCTCCAAAGAGACAAAAATAAATCTGATGATTCTGGATCCTATTTTGACAGGTTGCACATCAAAATATCAGTCAAATCAAAATCAAATCAAATGTTTATTGGTCACATACACATGGTTAGCAGATGTTAATGCGAGTGTAGCGAAAATGCTCATTCATTTCTTGGAATTTTTAATCATAGGTTACGACCTCAGTGTTCTTATTTAGCACTGGAAGGGAATTGTCCAGAGCTCTGCCACTAAGGTAAAGTAACTCTCCATAGAAATAAATAAAAGAAGGCTGTATTTGTTGTTATCAAGCAAAATAGTTACATGTATTGCGCTATAACTTTTTGTCCATATCGCCCAGCTCTAGTGCCTCCCCTAAAAACTCTTTATGTTAATTTATGTTCACTCTTTATGTCCATATCGCCCAGCTCTAGTGCCTCCCCTAAAATCTCTTTATGTTAATTTATGTTCACTCTTTATGTCCATATCGCCCAGCTCTAGAACCTCCCCTAAAAACTCTTTATGTTAATTTATGTTCACTCTTTATGTCCATATCGCCCAGCTCTAGTGCCTCCCCTAAAATCTCTTTATGTTCATTTATGTTCACTCTTTATGTCCATATCGCCCAGCTCTAGTGCCTCCCCTAAAATCTCTTTATGTTCATTTATGTTAACTCTTTATGTCCATATCGCCCAGCTCTAGTGCCTCCCCTAAAAACTCTTTATGTTAATTTATGTTCACTCTTTATGTCCATATCGCCCAGCTCTAGTGCCTCCCCTAAAAACTCTTTATGTTAATTTATGTTAACTCTTTATGTCCATATTGCCCAGCTCTAGTGCCTCCCCTAAAAACTCTTTATGTTAATTTATGTTCACTCTTTATGTCCATATCGCCCAGCTCTAGAACCTCCCCTAAAAACTCTTTATGTTAATTTATGTTCACTCTTTATGTCCATATCGCCCAGCTCTAGTGCCTCCCCTAAAATCTCTTTATGTTCATTTATGTTCACTCTTTATGTCCATATCGCCCAGCTCTAGTGCCTCCCCTAAAATCTCTTTATGTTCATTTATGTTCACTCTTTATGTCCATATCGCCCAGCTCTAGTGCCTCCCCTAAAAACTCTTTATGTTAATTTATGTTCACTCTTTATGTCCATATCGCACTGCTCTAGTGCCTCCCCTAAAAACTCTTTATGTTAATTTATGTTCACTCTTTATGTCCATATCGCCCAGCTCTAGTGCCTCCCCTAAAAACTCTTTATGTTAATTTATGTTCACTCTTTATGTCCATATCGCCCAGCTCTAGTGCCTCCCCTAAAACTCTTTATGTTAATTTATGTTAACTCTTTATGTCCATATCTCCCAGCTCTAGAACCTCCCCTAAAAACTCTTTATGTTAATTTATGTTCACTCTTTATGTCCATATCGACCAGCTCTAGTGCCTCCCCTAAAATCTCTTTATGTTAATTTATGTTAACTCTTTATGTCCATATCGCCCAGCTCTAGTGCCTCCCCTAAAAACTCTTTATGTTAATTTATGTTAACTCTTTATGTCCATATCGCCCAGCTCTAGTGCCTCCCCTAAAATCTCTTTATGTTCATTTATGTTCACTCTTTATGTCCATATCGCCCAGCTCTAGTGCCTCCCCTAAAAACTCTTTATGTTAATTTATGTTCACTCTTTATGTCCATATCGCACTGCTCTAGTGCCTCCCCTAAAAACTCTTTATGTTAATTTATGTTCACTCTTTATGTCCATATCGCCCAGCTCTAGTGCCTCCCCTAAAAACTCTTTATGTTAATTTATGTTCACTCTTTATGTCCATATCGCCCAGCTCTAGTGCCTCCCCTAAAACTCTTTATGTTAATTTATGTTAACTCTTTATGTCCATATCTCCCAGCTCTAGAACCTCCCCTAAAAACTCTTTATGTTAATTTATGTTCACTCTTTATGTCCATATCGACCAGCTCTAGTGCCTCCCCTAAAATCTCTTTATGTTAATTTATGTTAACTCTTTATGTCCATATCGCCCAGCTCTAGTGCCTCCCCTAAAAACTCTTTATGTTAATTTATGTTAACTCTTTATGTCCATATCGCCCAGCTCTAGTGCCTCCCCTAAAAACGCTTTATGTTAATTTATGTTAACTCTTTATGTCCATATCGCCCAGCTCTAGTGCCTCCCCTAAAACTCTTTATGTTAATTTATGTTAACTCTTTATGTCCATATCGCCCAGCTCATAGTTTCTCTTCGAAATTCAACGTATTATGGATGAACTTCTATTTCTGACGGATTAATTCTGCATAGTTACAGGGTTACTGTTGCCTGGTTACAGGGTTACTGTTGCTTGGTTACAGGGTTACTGCTGCCTGGTTACAGGGTTACTGCTGCCTGGTTACAGGGTTACTGTTGCCTGGTTACAGGGTTACGTCTGCCTGGTTACAGGGTTACTGCTGCCTGGTTACAGGGTTACTGCTGCCTGGTTACAGGGTTACTGCTGCCTGGTTACAGGGTTACGTCTGCCTGGTTACAGGGTTACTGCTGCCTGGTTACAGGGTTACTGCTGCCTGGTTACAGGGTTACTGCTGCCTGGTTACAGGGTTACTGCTGCCTGGTTACAGGGTTACTGCTGCCTGGTTACAGGGTTACGTCTGCCTGGTTACAAGGTTACTGCTGCCTGGTTACAGGGTTACTGCTGCCTGGTTACAGGGTTACTGCTGCCTGGTTACAGGGTTACTGCTGCCTGGTTACAGGGTTACGTCTGCCTGGTTACAAGGTTACGTCTGCCTGGTTACAAGGTTACTGCTGCCTGGTTACAGGGTTACGTCTGCCTGGTTACAAGGTTACTGCTGCCTGGTTACAGGGTTACTGCTGCCTGGTTACAGGGTTACGTCTGCCTGGTTACAAGGTTACTGCTGCCTGGTTACAGGGTTACTGCTGCCTGGTTACAGGTTTACGTCTGCCTGGTTACAAGGTTACTGCTGCCTGGTTACAGGGTTACGTCTGCCTGGTTACAAGGTTACTGCTGCCTGGTTACAGGGTTACTGCTGCCTGGTTACAGGGTTACGTCTGCCTGGTTACAAGGTTACTGCTGCCTGGTTACAGGGTTACGTCTGCCTGGTTACAAGGTTACTGCTGCCTGGTTACAGGGTTACTGCTGTCTGGTTACAGGGTTACTGCTGCCTGGTTACAGGGTTACTGCTGTCTGGTTACAGGGTTACTGCTGCCTGGTTACAGGGTTACTGCTGCCTGGTTACAGGGTTACTGCTGTCTGGTTACAGGGTTACTGCTGCCTGGTTACAGGGTTACTGCTGCCTGGTTACAGGGTTACTGCTGTCTGGTTACAGGGTTACTGCTGCCTGGTTACAGGGTTACGTCTGTCTGGTTACAGGGTTACTGCTGCCTGGTTACAGGGTGACGTCTGCCTGGTTACAGGGTTACGTCTGCCTGGTTACAGGGTTACTGCTGCCTGGTTACAGGGTGACGTCTGCCTGGTTACAGGGTTAAAACAGAAACAACAGTTTAGTTCATTCATTCCGAGTGGTTTAGGTTCATGTTTGGGGATGAGCATTGTGACCTGCCGTAGCCGCAGTGGTCTGAGAAACACGCTTGGGTTATTGCTAGTGATCAGGCTGTTCATATATTTTAAAGAAAGCCACATAAACACCCATATAATCTGGGAGAAATGAGGGAAGACTTGAAGACCATAAATGATTTTGTATAAAAAAGATTGAAAACAATCCCATAAATGATTGGATATCCACGCTGTGATGTTCTCTGCTGCCGTATCCTCATTGAGCTATTTCAGAACAAGAAGCCAATCCTAACAGGGCCATTGAGGTATAGGTGGGGCAACGAATCCCATTGTTAGGGGCGGAGACCTCTGGTCATTCTACCCCGTATCTGTCGTGACTCTGTGGATCTCCTTGAGTGACAGGGGGGCGGGGCTTGGTCTGAGAAGCTCCATGCAGGAGGAGAGCAGCGACTTGCAAGTAGCAAACGGAGTAAATTATTCTTTTTAAAGGGATATTACACGTGTTGCGTATCACATTTAACAAACCAAACATTGAAATACTTCTATAGAAGGTAAAGTAAAATAAAATAACAAGTCTGTGCATCACTACCAGCAAATAGTCAAATATGGAAATACCGCCAAGCACTCGTGTGTGTGTAGTACTGTAGGTCTATTTCGGTACATGTGACTTCCTGGTTCTACCATAATGACACAGAAAGAGTCTACACACACACTATAGAAAGAGTCAGCTCAAATGTCTTACTTCCTGAACAAAGTACTAAACAAGACAACGAGCATGTCAACTTGTAATTTAGTCCGTTTTTTTTACACCAAAGAAGTTGAAGACTGCATTTAGTTGATGTCTGTGACTTCTAACCCAGCCTAGTATTTTTAACTAGGCAAGTCAGTTAAGAACAAATTGTTATTTACAATGACATCCTTTTAACAGAGGGTTCAAATGCCTTGTTCAGAGGGAAGAACGACAGACCTTGTCAACTCAGGGTTTCGATCCAGCAACCTTTCAGTTATGGGCCCAACGCTCTAACCACTAGGGTACCTGCCGCCCCTGTTGAAGACACTCTCTCTCTCTCTCTCTCTCTCTCTCTCTCTCTCTCTCTCTCTCTCTCTCTCTCTCTCTCTCTCTCTCTCTCTCTCTCTCTCTCTCTCTCTCTCTCTCTCTCTCTCTCTCTCTCTCTCTCTCTCTCTCTCTCTCTCTCTCTCTCTCTCTCTCTCAATTTAAGGGGGCTTTACTTTTAATCCGTTTGTCTGCATGTTTCTAGACATGGCATATGGGGGTGTTGTGAGCATCTTGAAAAGAATTATACTAAAAACTTGAAAAACAATCTATCATAAACACAATAAAAAATATATAATAATTTATTATTGAAATATCATGGGCGACCAAAAAAAACTAACTATTTTGGACAATTTAAGACCAATTGGCAAACAATAATGCAGATACTAGGGATGGAGGTGTGACCGTGTGGGTCTGGACAGAGGAGATGTAGTCATTGTTTAGGGTACTAGGGTACTAGGGGTCTAGACAGAGGAGATATAGTCATTAGTTAGGGTACTAGGGTACTAGGGGTCTAGACAGAGGAGATATAGTCATTAGTTAGGGTACTAGGGTACTAGGGGTCTGGACAGAGGAGATGTGGTCATTGGTTAGGGTACTAGGGGTCTGGACAGAGGAGATGTAGTCATTGGTTAGGGTACTAGGGGTCTGGACAGAGGTCTGGACAGAGGAGATGTGGTCATTGTTTAGGATACTAGGGGTCTGGACAGAGGAGATGTAGTCATTGTTTAGGGTACTAGGGGTCTGGACAGAGGAGATGTAGTCATTGTTTAGGGCACTAGGGGTCTGGACAGAGGAGATGTAGTCATTGTTTAGGGTACTAGGGGTCTGGACAGAGGTCTGGACAGAGGAGATGTAGTCATTGTTTAGGGTACTAGGGGTCTGGACAGAGGTCTGGACAGAGGAGATGTAGTCATTGTTTAGGGTACTAGGGGTCGGGACAGAGGTCTGGACAGAGGAGATGTAGTCATTGTTTAGGGTACTAGGGGTCTGGACAGAGGAGATGTAGTAATTATTTAGGGTACTAGGGGTCTGGACAGAGGAGATGTGGTCATTGATTAGGGTACTAGGGGTCTGGACAGAGGTCTGGACAGAGGAGATGTAGTCATTGTTTAGGGTACTAGGGGTCTGGACAGAGGAGATGTAGTCATTAAGGTGATCATACACATACACAATGGGGTTGTATGACTTCCTGTTTACAGACATCATTAAGGTGATACTATCATACACAATGGGGTTGTATGACTTCCTGTTTACAGACATCATTAAGGTGATTCTATCATACACAATGGGGTTGTATGACTTCCTGTTTACAGACATCAACATAAAAAACCCTCAGATCTCTCCAAGACGTTATTACACGATTACGATTGGCTCTTGGGTCAAAATAGCTGTCGTATGTAAAAAACTCTTGCTTCGAAACAAAGACACAGTCACGGGTTAGTATATACTATAAATTCGTCACGCTCGACTGACTGTGCTTCAAAACAAAGACACAGTGACGGGTTAGTATATACTATAAAGTCGTCACGCTCGACTGACTGTGCTTCGACACAAGGAACTGGCTGATGTACCACTGTGGCTAAGGCTATAAATAGCTTCGTGGCTTCTGTCTAGTAAGAACCATCACTAGTGCTTTTTGATGTCGTTTTGGTTTTGGTTATTATTATTACAAAATAATCACGCTTTTTGATTTAGATAATTAAAAAAACAAAAAATTAACTACATTATCAAATAATAACATTACAGTGATTTTAGAGATTTCTTTCTTTTTTTTTTTGATTGAATTTCCAAAGGCAAAAGGAGTGAACATTCAATTGCCAAAACATTTAAAATATTCCATTGTGTCTGTCAGGTCCAAATTGGGTAGACGTCCGTAGAGAAAGAGTGAATTACTATTAAATAATGCACTATTTCAGTTATCATATTCTTTAGGTCTGATTTTATGACTTTTAAATGTTTAATTCCTTAAAGTCATCATGTCATCTCTACCCAGGCAGTAGCAGTCAGCCAGACAGTTATCTCTGTTCTCCCCATACTGTACTGTCTGCTGTCATCCTATTTAGCTAGCCTGCCTAAGTATGCTGCAATCTGACCAAATCATTTGACTAGTTCTTCAAAGTAGATAGCTTGTGAAAGTATGTCTTGTCTCGGTCCCTCGTCGCTGTGTTGTGTGTGGTCTGTGTGCATCTAACATAACGTAGCTCGGTCCCTCATCGTTGTGTTGTGTGTGGTCTGTGTGCATCTAACATAACGTAGCTCGGTCCCTCATCGTTGTGTTGTGTGTGGTCTGTGTGTATCTAACATAACGTAGCTCGGTCCCTCATCGTTGTGTTGTGTGTGGTCTGTGTGTATCTAACATAACGTAGCTCGGTCCCTCATCGTTGTGTTGTGTGTGGTCTGTGTGTATCTAACATAACGTAGCTCGGTCCCTCATCGTTGTGTTGTGTGCGGTCTGTGTGTATCTAACATAACGTAGCTCGGTCCCTCATCGTTGTGTTGTGTGTGTGGTCTGTGTGTATCTAACATAACGTAGCTCGGTCCCTCATCGTTGTGTTGTGTGTGGTCTGTGTGTATCTAACATAACGTAGCTCGGTCCCTCATCGTTGTGTTGTGTGTGTGGTCTGTGTGCATCTAACATAACGTAGCTCGGTCCCTCATCGTTGTGTTGTGTGTGGTCTGTGTGTATCTAACATAACGTAGCTCGGTCCCTCATCGTTGTGTTGTGTGTGGTCTGTGTGTATCTAACATAACGTAGCTCGGTCCCTCATCGTTGTGTTGTGTGTGGTCTGTGTGTATCTAACATAACGTAGCTCGGTCCCTCATCGTTGTGTTGTGTGTGGTCTGTGTGTATCTAACATAACGTAGCTCGGTCCCTCATCGTTGTGTTGTGTGTGGTCTGTGTGTATCTAACATAACGTAGCAGGTGTTAAAGTGTTTCCATCCAGAGATGTGTATATAATGACGAGATGCTCATGTCTCCTCCCTAACAATGGGAGTTGCTGTCCCAAAGGTGGGAATGCAGGGGACTTGCTTAGGTCCAGAATAAGCCCATAGAAACGCATTGTGCTTATTTTGGACAGATTTTGGCTTAAGTTAAATCTCTCGGTTCGCCTCTTCCTCTCTGACCTGATTGAGCCGGAAATTACTGCCGCAATAGATTATGGTCATTGTAGTCAAGTCAACCCATAACATGATGCAGCCATCACTATGCTTGAAAATATGGAGAGGAGGACTCAATAATGTGTTGTATTGGATTTGCCCCAAACATAACATGTTGTATTCTGTACAAAAAGTTAATTGCTTTGCCACATTTTTTGCAATATTGCTTTAGTGTCTTGTTGCAAAACGGATGAATGTTTTGGAATATTTGTATTCTATACAGGCTTCCTTCTTTTCACTCTGTCAATTGAGGTTAGCATGTAGAGTAACTATAATGTTGTTGATCCGTCCTCAGTTCTCTCCTATCACTGTAACTGTTTTAAAGTCACCATTGGCTTCATGGTGAAATCCCTGAGCAGTTTCTTTTCTCTCCGGCAACTGAGTTAGGAAGGACACTGTATCTTTGTAGTGACTGGGTGTATTGATACACCATCCAAAGTGTAATTACCGCACGGTAAGCGGTATCGGAGCGCCAAGTCTAGGTCCAAGAGGCTTCTAAACAGCTTCTACCCCCAAGCCTTAAGACTCCTGAACAGCTAATCAAATGGCTACCCAGACTATTTGCATTTCACCCCCCCCCCCCCCCCCACTGCTGCTACTCTCTGTTATTATCTATGCATAGTCACAAATAACTCTATATACATGAACATATTACCACAACTACCTCGACACCGGTGCCTCCGCACATTGGCTCTGTACTGGTACCCCCTGTATATAGCCTCCACATTGACTCTGTACCGGTACCCCCTGTATATAGCCTCCACATTGACTCTGTACCGGTACCCCCTGTATATAGCCTCCACATTGACTCTGTACCGGTACCCCCTGTATATAGCCTCCACATTGATTCTGTACCAGTACCCCCTGTATATAGTCTCCACATTGACTCTGTACCGGTACCCCTTGTATATAGCCTCCACATTGACTTTGTACTGGTACCCCCTGTATATAGCCTCCACATTGACTCTGTACCGGTACCCCCTGTATATAGCCTCCACATTGACTCTGTACCGGTACCCCCTGTATATAGCCTCCACATTGACTCTGTACCGGTACCCCCTGTATATAGCCTCCACATTGACTCTGTACTGGTACCCCCTGTATATAGCCTCCACATTGACTCTGTACCGGTACCCCCTGTATATAGCCTCCACATTGACTCTGTACCGGTACCCCCTGTATATAGCCTCCACATTGACTCTGTACCAGTACCCCCTGTATATAGCCTCCACATTGACTCTGTACCGTAACACCCTGTATATAGCCTCCAAATTGACTCTGTACCGTAACACCCTGTATATAGCCTCCACATTGACTCTGTACCGGTACCCCCTGTATATAGCCTCCACATTGACTCTGTACAGTAACACCCTGTATATAACCTCCACATTGACTCTGTACCAGTACCCCCTGTATATAGCCTCCACATTGACTCTGTACTGGTACCCCCTGTATAAAGCCTTCACATTGACTCTGTACCGTAATACCCTGTATATAGCCTCCACATTGACTCTGTACCGGTACCCCCTGTGTATAGCCTCCACATTGACTCTGTACCGTAACACCCTATATATAGCCTCCACTTTGACTATTGACTCTGTACTGGTACCCCCTGTATATAGCCTCCACATTGACTCTGTACTGGTACCCCCTGAATATAGCCTCCACATTGACTCTGTACCGTAACACCCTGTATATAGCCTCCACATTGACTCTATACCAGTACACCCTGTATATAGCCTCCACATTGACTCTGTACCGTAACACCCTGTATATAGCCTCCAAATTGACTCTGTACCGTAACACCCTGTATATAGCCTCCACATTGACTCTGTACCGGTACCCCCTGTATATAGCCTCCACATTGACTCTGTACCAGTACCCCCTGTATATAGCCTCCACATTGACTCTGTACCGTAACACCCTGTATATAGCCTCCAAATTGACTCTGTACCGTAACACCCTGTATATGGCCTCCACATTGACTCTGTACCGTAACAACCTGTAAATAGCCTCCACATTAACTCTGTACTGGTACCCCCTGTATATAGCCTCCACATTGACTCTGTACCGTAACAACCTGTAAATAGCCTCCACATTAACTTTGTACCGGTATCCCCTGTATATAGCCTCCACATTAACTCTGTACCGGTACCCCCTGTATATAGACTCCACATTGACTCTGTACCGTAACAACCTGTAAATAGCCTCCACATTAACTTTGTACCGGTATCCCCTGTATATAGCCTCCACATTAACTCTGTACCGGTACCCCCTGTATATAGACTCCACATTGACTCTGTACCGTAACACCCTGTATATAGACTCCACATTGACTCTGTACCGTAACACCCTGTATATAGCCTCCACATTAACTCTGTACCGGTACCCCCTGTATATAGACTCCACATTGACTCTGTACCGTAACACCCTGTATATAGCCTCCACATTGACTCTGTACCGGTTCCCCCTGTATATAGCCTCCACATTGACTCTGTACCGGTTCCCCCTGTATATAGCCTCCACATTGACTCTGTACCGGTTCCCCCTGCAATTCTGTTACTGGGTGTAACTCATACTTCACTTACTGTACTTCCAATAACTGAATGACATTTGTTATAACTCCAGGTGTGATGTCATAGCTGACACCCCATTATTCTGTCTGCTGACATCATTGAATCTGAATTCAGAGTAGATGTTTTAAGAGTTTTTGGAATACGTGGTCACATAAAAACTTGAGGGACATTTTACAGTAATTTTACAGTAAGTTTTACAGTAGGTTTTATAGTAAGTTTGCAACTGCACAGTTCTTCCAGTAAACGTTTTTTTTTTAAACGTTCCGTGTAAATTGTTAAAAGTAGTCCTTTGTGCATAGAGTTGGATGGTTTTTAAACATTGGAATGAATGTTTTTGTTTGGCATACATTTAATATAGAAGAAATCTGAGTCTCAGCGCAATTCTGTTTCCTGTGGAATTACCCGGCAACAACCACAGGAGATGGTGGCATTTCCTTCAGTCAGCAAAACCCACACACCGACACAGAATAACACACAAACACACACGCAAGTCATGAGAGGTGTACACTTACGTGATAAATCCCCAGAAGCCAGTGTTTAAAGGATATATTGGCATGGGTGTGGTTAGGCCAGAGATGGAGTTGAGGTTTGCCAAACCGTGCCAATATGTCCTCCAAACACCGGCTTCAAGGGCATTATCCCTTTTATGCAACGGGTTACCAACATATTCAAATAATGATTCACATATTTTCATTAAAAACGTTATTTTGTTGAATGTATTCATATTATTTCATCCTTCCACAAGATTTTAGTCCCAACACAAATCTAGGGTCGCTACCCAAGCCGGCTGGTTGTTCGTTCTATCAGTTCTGTGCCAGGGTAACGGATGTAAAACGGCTAGCTTAGTAAGCGGTGGTGCGCGCTAAATAGCGTTTCAATCGGTGACGTCATGTCACGCCCTGGTCAAAGTATTTTGTGTTTTTCTTCATTTATTTGGTCAGGCCAGGGTGTGGCATGGGTTTTTGTATGTGGGGTGTTTTGTATTGGGATTGTAGCTTAGTGGGGTGTTCTAGATAAGTCTATGGCTGTCTGAAGTGGTTCTCAATCAGAGGCAGGTGTTTATCGTTGTCTCTGATTGGGAACCATATTTAGGCAGCCATATTCTTTGAGTGTTTCGTGGGTGATTGTCCTGATGTCCTTATTGTCCCTGTTCTGTGTTTATTTACACCAGTATAGGCTGTTTCGGTTTTCGTTACGTTCATTGTGTTTGTTGTTTTTGTAATTGATTTGTGTTCACGTTTGTTTATTAAACATGGATCGTAATCTACACGCCGCATTTTGGTCCGACTCTCCTTCCCACCTAGAAAGCCGTAACATATCACTTGCTCTGAGACATTGAAGCAGTACTTCCCCTTGCTGTGCAAGGGCCCTGGTTTTTGTGGAGCGATGGGTAATGATGCTTCGTGGGTGACTGTTGTTGATGTGTGCAGAGGGTCCCTGGTTCGCGCCCGGATATGGGAGGGGGGACGGTCTAAAGTTATACTGTTACACCAGTAACAATCTATGGACGAGACCCAGTCGTTCAGTCTTGTTGTTCTGTATCCATGGACGAGACCCAGTCGTTCAGTCTTTTTGTTCTGTATCTATGGACGAGACCCAGTCGTTCAGTCTTTTTGTTCTGTATCTATGGACGAGACCCAGTCGTTCAGTCTTGTTGTTCTGTATCTATGGACGAGACCCAGTCGTTCAGTCTTTTTGTTCTGTATCTATGGACGAGACCCAGTCGTTCAGTCTTGTTGTTCTGTATCTATGGACGAGACCCAGTCGTTCAGTCTTTTTGTTCTGTATCTATGGACGTGACCCAGTCGTTCAGTCTTTTTGTTCTGTATCTATGGACGAGACCCAGTCGTTCAGTCTTTTTGTTCTGTATCTATGGACGAGACCCAGTCGTTCAGTCTTGTTGTTCTGTATCTATGGACGAGACCCAGTCGTTCAGTCTTGTTGTTCTGTATCTATGGACGAGACCCAGTCGTTCAGTCTTGTTGTTCTGTATCTATGGACGAGACCCAGTCGTTCAGTCTTGTTGTTCTGTATCTATGGACGAGACCCAGTCGTTCAGTCTTTTTGTTCTGTATCCATGGACGAGACCCAGTCGTTCAGTCTTTTTGTTCTGTATCTATGGACGAGACCCAGTCGTTCAGTCTTTTTGTTCTGTATCTATGGACGAGACCCAGTCGTTCAGTCTTTTTGTTCTGTATCTATGGACGAGACCCAGTCGTTCAGTCTTTTTGTTCTGTATCTATGGACGAGACCCAGTCGTTCAGTCTTTTTGTTCTGTATCTATGGACGAGACCCAGTCGTTCAGTCTTTTTGTTCTGTATCTATGGACGAGACCCAGTCGTTCAGTCTTTTTGTTCTGTATCTATGGACGAGACCCAGTCGTTCAGTCTTGTTGTTCTGTATCTATGGACGAGACCCAGTCGTTCAGTCTTTTTGTTCTGTATCCATGGACGAGACCCAGTCGTTCAGTCTTTTTGTTCTGTATCTATGGACGAGACCCAGTCGTTCAGTCTTTTTGTTCTGTATCTATGGACGAGACCCAGTCGTTCAGTCTTTTTGTTCTGTATCTATGGACGAGACTCAGTCGTTCAGTCTTTTTGGTCAGTATCTATGGACGAGACCCAGTCGTTCAGTCTTCTTGTTCTGTATCTATGGACGCGACCCAGTCGTTCAGTCTTTTTGTTCTGTATCTATGGACGTGACCCAGTCGTTCAGTCTTTTTGTTCTGTATCTATGGACGTGACCCAGTCGTTCAGTCTTTTTGTTCTGTATCTATGGACGAGACCCAGTCGTTCAGTCTTTTTGTTCTGTATCTATGGACGAGACTCAGTCGTTCAGTCCTTTTGTTCTGTATCTATGGACGAGACCCAGTCGTTCAGTCTTGTTGTTCTGTATCTATGGACGAGACCCAGTCGTTCAGTCTTTTTGTTCTGTATCTATGGACGTGACCCAGTCGTTCAGTCTTTTTGTTCTGTATCTATGGACGAGACCCAGTCGTTCAGTCTTTTTGTTCTGTATCTATGGACGAGACCCAGTCGTTCAGTCTTTTTGTTCTGTATCTATGGCAACCCAGTCTTTCATTCTAAATGACCCATTACCATACTGGCTGGCAACATTCTTATCCCTTGCTTGCTAGCTTTTCAACTATGGCTAATTTACAGTCAAAAAGCGCAGCCAGAATAACAACAAAGTTGCTGCATTTGCATTAGTTCAAGAAGTTTTCTAGTGACATTTATTTGGACACATCCATAACAAACATAGCTAATGAGGAGCGATTTCACCTGACATTGAAAATGTGCTCATTGTCAGGACACTGTTGTTCAGAGGAGCGAGCTAACAACACAGCTTACAACACAGCTTACAACACAGCTTACAACACAGTTTACAACACAGCTAACAACACAGCTAACAACACAGCTTACAACACAGCTTACAACACAGCTTACAACACAGCTAACAACACAGCTAACAACACAGCTAACAACACAGCTTACAACACAGCTTACAACACAGCTTACAACACAGCTTACAACACAGCTAACAACACAGCTAACAACACAGCTAACAACACAGCTTACAACACAGCTTACAACACAGCTTACAACACAGCTAACAACACAGCTTACAACACAGCTTACAACACAGCTTACAACACAGCTTACAACACAGCTTACAACACAGCTAACAACACAGCTAACAACACAGCTAACAACACAGCTAACAACACAGCTAACACAATCACTTTAAACTGAAACTGGAAAGACTACAAACTAGCTGCACATTGTTTCATTTTACCTTTTTTTAATTGACATTTATTTGTATATATATCCATAAGAATGATGCCAGCCGATTCATGATTTTTACTGGCTGAGAAACGCTGCCTGCCTGTCTGTCTCGTCTCGTCTCCCGACATGTTCATTACTACGGGACAGCTGGAGATCGCATTTGAATATTGAAACAATGTTGCAAATGTCGGAGAGACAGAAAACAAGGTTGATACAAATCTCCGCTTTTGAAAACTAAATGTTAATTTAAAAGAAGTGGGAGATAATGTCTTGATGCTTTTTACAGTGGAGATCAGGTTTATAAATTGCCTGGCTGGGCTGATGAGACAGTGGATTGGTGCAGTCAGATGGAACAGAGCAAATAGTCATTTTAACATCATACATTTAACCGGTGGTAACTTGTGGAATAGACACCAGCTGGAATGCGGTTTTAACCAATCAGCATCAGACCCACTCGCTGTATAAACACACACACACCCCTAAACACACACACACACACCCCTAAACACACACACACCCCTAAACACACACACACACACCCCTAAACACACACACACACACCCCTAAACACACACACACCCCTAAACACACACACCCCTAAACACACACACACACCCCTAAACACACACACACACACCAACTTGCATGAGGTGTACACACACACACCCCTAAACACACACACACACACCAACTTGCATGAGGTGTACACACACACACCCCTAAACACACACACACACACCAACTTGCATGAGGTGTACACACACACACCCCTAAACACACACACACACACCAACTTGCATGAGGTGTACACACACACACCCCTAAAACACACACACACACACCAACTTGCATGAGGTGTACACACACACACCCCTAAACACACACACACACACCAACTTGCATGAGGTGTACACACACACACCCCTAAACACACACACACACACCAACTTGCATGAGGTGTACACACACACACCCCTAAACACACACACACACACCAACTTGCATGAGGTGTACACACACACACCCCTAAACACACACACACCAACTTGCATGAGGTGTACACACACACACCCCTAAACACACACACACCAACTTGCATGAGGTGTACACACACACCCCTAAACACACACACACACAGACACACCACACACTGGGGTGTATCAATGGTACAGAATGAATGGCCCAGTAGGATAATGTGCATCAATGGTACAGAATGAATGGCCCAATGGGATACTGTGTACCAATGGTACAGAATGAATGGCCCAGTAGGATACTGTGTATCAATGGTACAAAGTAGGAAACTGTGTATCAATGGTACAGAATGAATGGCCCAGTAGGATACTGTGTATCAATGGTACAGAATGAATGGCCCAGTAGGACACAGTGTATCAATGGTACAGAATGAATGGCCCAGTAGGATAATGTGTATCAATGGTACAGAATGATTGGCCCAGTAGGATACTGTGTATCAATGGTACAGAATGAATGGCCCAGTAGGATACAGTGTATCAATGGTACAGAGTAGGATACTGTGTATCAATGCTACAGAATGAATGGCCCAGTAGGACACAGTGTGTTCATGGTACAGAATAAATGGCCCAGTAGGATACAGTTTAATCAATGGCACAGAATGAATGAATGATGTCAACAATCTAAGAACGTTGTACTGTACCTTCTGGAGCCTTTGGAATAAGTGAAGGTGAAGGTGGCGTCAGAATATCTGAAATCTAAAATCAATAAGAGGGGAAATAGAACCGGTCAGAACGGAAATCAAGAAGAGGGTTATTATCCACTACTACACAATGGCAAGATACAACCACAGGGAGAGAAGAAGAAAAAGATCCCTTCAACAAATGCAGTTTCCATGGCAACATCAAAAGGGGTTCCACTGACTGACCAAATATGTAAAGGAGCATAAATTTTCGGACAATATCACATTTACACAACCGTTACGTTATGTCCGGTTGAAATGTAACGTCAATAGGCAATTGGACCAGTCGGCTGGTGTCTTCAATATTATGTCTGTCTGTCATTTTCTGTAGGGATGTTTAACCAAAGCCTATTGTCATCATGACAAGAATATTAATCTATTCCTATTTCTCTTCATGTGAAATAATTATCATCATTTCAAACTATCCGTATCAAGGCATCAAATGTTTTGCCAGACAAAAATGTAATGATAGACTATAATGGTGTCTGGGTTTTCCCAATTTAATCACCATGCACAGCTATCGAATACAATTATTTAGGCCTATGATTAGATTCATTTGTTAATGATATTGACAACTGTCAGGTCTAGAAGATGCTTATGTTATTGAGGGCAGTGATGTAAAATTATAGACTATAATGGTATCTGGGTTTTCCCAATTTAATCATCAAACACAGCTATCGAATGCAATTATTTAGGTCTAATGATTAGATTCATTTGTTAATGATATTGACAACTGTCAGGCTTAGAAGATGCTATTGCTATTGAAGGCAGTGATGTAAAATGAGTGTGTTCATCAACATACACTAGACCACATAACCTAACGGTTGGAACACACCACTACCACCACTGACTAACTACACACACACACTCACCAGAGAAAAGGCAGTCTTTCTCTGCCTTGCTCCTTTGAATTACGATGTTGACGTCTTTTTGTATTCTCTCTTGTCTTGAACACATCCCCATGAAATAAACCCCACGGGAATGGCTTCTCTGTTTTAATAAGCGAGAAATAAGATCCCATCAAATGACTTGATATATTTCCAGTGAAACTGACATTTGCAATGGAGCGTGGATGGCTGAGCAGGCTGGTTGAGACGGCTTTCGTTATATTCCCGGTGTTGTCGGATTCGTTTCAACTCGTACGGGATATCATCTCGGATAACAATAGATTATGATAGGCCTAATATGCAGCGGGAGCAGGAATCGGCAGTAGTTCCGCACCTCGATGGATTTCATAAAGACAGCCTGTTTTACACCGGAAGCCCCAGTCTCCACTCTTCATCACTGTGCACGGTTCAACCTTCCTAGAAATGGCGATTTCGAAAGCTACGGGATAGAAAGCTCGACCGGTCTTAAATTGAAACAAACATCGCTTGCGCGGTTTTATTATATCTAGAGATGAACAAAGCAGAGGATCTCGAATAGTAAACTTTGCCAGATGCTGCCCGTGGAATCAACAGCCGACAGTTCCCGTCGGTGTACAATAAACTATGCTGATGTCAGAGCATGTCATCCACTCATCTATTTGTCAGATTGTCACGGACTGGAATGAAGTGTAAACTCATAGTGTGACTTCATCCACGAGAGAGCTATGGACAGAGAGAATAAACCTGCTATTATGAAGGGCATGTGATGCACGCCTGAATATGTCCCGTAGAGCCAGCCTACCTACCCATCAACCCAAGAAACTGCTCCACGCTTCCTAACGTTTCCAACCTGCATTCGGGTTGACCTACAGTAACATAGTACATGTAAATAAGGGACACTCCTATTAGTAAAACGTATTACATTTCGGTATGGTATGCGTTCATTTGTGGATGTCCATCATCCTTATGGTCTGATATGTTTTAAATTGCAATTCATACAATACAGTATCACACATTTTCTGAAATGTACAATATGTTACGAATTCCAATTAACATTAGCTAGATGGCTAATTCTAACATGAACTCGGTGGTTAATGTTAGCTATGCTAGGGATTAGAGCTAAGGGGTTTAAGGTTAGTGGAAGGGTTAGCTAACATGCGTAGTAGTTGCAAAGTAGCTAGCAAGTAGTAAGTAGTTGTTAATTAGCTAAAATGCTAAAGTTGTCCATGATGAGAATCAAAACACGCAACATTTAGGTTGCTAGACGTTTGCGTTATATGCCCGCCCATCAATGTCAACATCAATGAAATGTTCCACTCATTTCCAGGAATGCCTGAATAAGTACATCCATTTTGTGAGGTTTGTGTGTGTTTATGTGTGTGTGTGAGAGAGATGTTTGAGAGCAGCAGTACAGAAGCCAGTAGCTGGTGGGTGAGCTGTTGACAGCATTGATGACAGAGACCAGGGCTGAGTAGGTTTGTCATGTCCGCCCACACAACAGTCGGCCAGGCTGAAACACTAAACAATCAGTACTGTGTCCAATTCCTGCCTGCATGGCAGCACAAACCCAAAACCATTTCACCTGTTATTTAGAAGCTGCTAAACATTTTACAGCACAGTAGGGAGGGGAGGGTGAGAGCATGGGAGAGGAGAGAGGAGACATGACACCACAGCTCCTCTCTACAGAACAGATGGTAGAATGTTCCCTCCACCACGTAAGCGAGTCACATCATCAAAGAAGTGTGTGTCGTGAGAGTGGATAGATAAATCAACTGCCCAGAGAAAACAGTGGATAGATAAATCTACTGCCCAGAGATAATCAACTGCCCAGAAAAAACAGAGAGTGGATAGATAAATCAACTGCCCAGAGAATACAGAGTGGATAGATAAATCTACTGCCCAGAGAAAACAGAGTGGATAGATAAATCAACTGCCCAGAGAAAACAGAGTGGATAGATAAATCTACTGCCCAGAGATAATCAACTGCCCAGAAAAAGCAGAGAGTGGATAGATAAATCAACTGCCCAGAGAAAACAGAGTGGATAGATAAATCTACTGCCCAGAGATAATCAACTGCCCAGAAAAAACAGAGAGTGGATAGATAAATCAACTGCCCAGAGAAAACAGTGGATAGATAAATCTACTGCCCAGAGATAATCGACTGCCCAGAAAAAACAGAGAGTGGATATATAAATCAACTGCCCAGAGAATACAGAGTGGATAGATAAATCTACTGCCCAGAGATAATCAACTGCCCAGAAAAAACAGAGAGTGGATAGATAAATCAACTGCCCAGAGAAAACAGAGTGGATAGATCAATCTACTGCCCAGAGATAATCAACTGCCCAGAAAAAACAGAGAGTGGATAGATAAATCAACTGCCCAGAGAAAACAGAGTGGATAGATAAATCTACTGCCCAGAGATAATCAACTGCCCAGAAAAAACAGAGGTTGGATAGATAAATCTACTGCCCAGAGATAATCAACTGTCCAGAAAAAACAGAGGTTGGATAGATAAATCTACTGCCCAGAGAAAACAGAGAGTGGATAGATAAATCTACTGCCCAGAGATAATCAACTGCCCAGAAAAAACAGAGAGTGGATAGATAAATCTAGGAGGTGGATAGGTGGCATAGGGAGATGGACAGGTAGGAGAGGAGATGGACAGGTGGAATAGGGAGATGGACAAGTGGGAGAGGAGATGGACAGGTGGCATAGGGAGATGGACAGGTGAGAGAGGAGATGGACAGGTGGCATAGGGAGATGGACAGGTAAGAGAGGAGATGGACAGGTAAGAGTGGAGATGGATAGGTCAGAGAGGAGATGGACAGGTCAGAGAGGAGATGGACAGGTAAGATAGGAGATGGATATGTCAGAGAGGAGATGGACAGGTAAGAGAGGAGATGGACAGGTAAGAGAGGAGATGGATAGGTCAGAGAGGAGATTGACTGGTAAGAGAGGAGATGGACTGGTAAGAGAGGAGATGGACAGGTAAGAGAGGAGATGGATAGGTCAGAGAGGAGATGGATAGGTCAGAGAGGAGATGGATAGGTCAGAGAGGAGATGGACAGGTCAGAGAGGAGATGGATAGGTAATAGAGGAGATGGACAGGTCAGAGAGGAGATGGACAGGTCAGAGAGGAGATGGATAGGTCAGAGAGGAGATGGATAAGTCAGAGAGAAGATGGACAGGTAAGAGAGGAGATGGATAGGCCAGAGAGGAGATGGACAGGTCAGAGAGGAGATGGATAGGTCAGAGAGGAGATGGATAGGTCAGAGAGGAGATGGATAGGTCAGAGAGGAGATGGATAGGTCAGAGAGGAGATGGGTAGGTAAGAGAGGAGATGGATAGGTAAGAGAGGAGATGGATAGGTAAGAGAGGAGATGGATAGGTAAGAGAGGAGATGGATAGGTAAGAGAGGAGATGGATAGGTCAGAGAGGAGATGGACAGGTAAGAGAGGAGATGGACAGGTGGCATATGGAGATGGATAGGTAAGAGAGGAGATGGATAGGTAAGAGAGGAGATGGATAGGTCAGAGAGGAGATGGATAGGTAGGAGAGGAGATGGACAGGTAAGAGAGGAGATGGACAGGTGGCATAGGGAGATGGATAGGTCAGAGAGGAGATGGATAGGTCAGAGAGGAGATGGATAGGTCAGAGAGGAGATGGATAGGTAAGAGAGGAGATGGACAGGTCAGAGAGGAGATGGATAGGTCAGAGAGGAGATGGATAGGTCAGAGAGGAGATGGATAGGTCAGAGAGGAGATGGATAGGTCAGAGAGGAGATGGGTAGGTCAGAGAGGAGATGGATAGGTAAGAGAGGAGATGGATAGGTAAGAGAGGAGATGGATAGGTAAGAGAGGAGATGGATAGGTCAGAGAGGAGATGGACAGGTAAGAGAGGAGATGGACAGGTGGCATATGGAGATGGATAGGTAAGAGAGGAGATGGATAGGTAAGAGGGGAGATGGATAGGTCAGAGAGGAGATGGACAGGTAAGAGAGGAGATGGACAGGTGGCATAGGGAGATGGATAGGTCAGAGAGGAGATGGATAGGTAAGAGAGGAGATGGACAGGTCAGAGAGGAGCTGGATAGGTGAGAGAGGAGATGGATAGGTCAGAGAGTAGATGGATAGGTCAGAGAGGAGATGGATAGGTCAGAGAGGAGATGGATAGGTCAGAGAGGAGATGGATAGGTAAGAGAGGAGATGGATAGGTCAGAGAGGAGATGGACAGGTAAGAGAGGAGATGGACAGTGCTCTCTGAGGTGATGTCTCCGTCACGGACAACAAAATCAAGGGATTGAAGGGCAGAGATGAACTCAGCGTTCTTGACCACAGAACGGTAGTTCCAAAGGCTGCCGGAGACCCAGAATTCCACATGGGTTCTGTGCACAAGGTACACATTAGAAGGGTTGCAGCCAAGGGGCGGGATTGTCTGTAAAGCCTACAGGTCAGAGAGGAGATGGACAGGTAAGGGGCGGGGAGGGTCTGTAAAGCCTACAGGTCAGAGAGGAGATGGACAGGTAAGGGGCGGGGAGGGTCTGTAAAGCCTACAGGTCAGAGAGGAGATGGACAGGTAAGGGGCGGGGAGGGTCTGTAAAGCCTACAGGTCAGAGAGGAGATGGACAGGTAAGGGGCGGGGAGGGTCTGTAAAGCCTACAGGTCTGAGAGGAGATGGACAGGTCAGAGAGGAGATGGACAGGTAAGGGGCGGGGAGGGTCTGTAAAGCCTACAGGTCAGAGAGGAGATGGACAGGTAAGGGGCGGGGAGGGTCTGTAAAGCCTACAGGTCAGAGAGGAGATGGACAGGTAAGGGGCGGGGAGGGTCTGTAAAGCCTACAGGTCTGAGAGGAGATGGACAGGTCAGAGAGGAGATGGACAGGTAAGGGGCGGGGAGGGTCTGTAAAGCCTACAGGTCAGAGAGGAGATGGACAGGTAAGGGGCGGGGAGGGTCTGTAAAGCCTACAGGTCAGAGAGGAGATGGACAGGTAAGGGGCGGGGAGGGTCTGTAAAGCCTACAGGTCTGAGAGGAGATGGACAGGTCAGAGAGGAGATGGACAGGTAAGGGGCGGGGAGGGTCTGTAAAGCCTACAGGTCAGAGAGGAGATGGACAGGTAAGGGGCGGGGAGGGTCTGTAAAGCCTACAGGTCTGAGAGGAGATGGACAGGTCAGAGAGGAGATGGACAGGTAAGGGGCGGGGAGGGTCTGTAAAGCCTACAGGTCAGAGAGGAGATGGACAGGTAAGGGGCGGGGAGGGTCTGTAAAGCCTACAGGTCAGAGAGGAGATGGACAGGTAAGGGGCGGGGAGGGTCTGTAAAGCCTACAGGTCTGAGAGGAGATGGACAGGTCAGAGAGGAGATGGACAGGTCAGAGAGGAGATGGACAGGTAAGGGGCGGGGAGGGTCTGTAAAGCCTACAGGTCTGAGAGGAGATGGAAAGGTCAGAGAGGAGATGGACAGGTCAGAGAGGAGATGGACAGGTAAGGGGCGGGGAGTGTCTGTAAAGCCTACAGGGAGAGGTGCGAACAGGAATAGAAAACACACACGTAGTTGTTGTGTCACCTTGCAGAGTTTTTTCTTTCCCGCTAGGTAGAGATACCCACACAATCCCAGACTTCACACTGGAGACTTCCTCATATTTCACAACTGCTGAAATAAATGCCATGTAGCGATTTTTAAACGAACATCCGAGGGCATTATGAAGGCTAACAACCTTTTCTGTGTGCTGTAAGGGATATTGCCGTTTCACACGCAGGACAGCATTGGAGTAGAAAACTATCTGAGTTTTGTGTGATGTTGTAGGTAGGCTGATCTTTGTAGCTGCTGCCTTATCGTAGAGCCACTAGCCAGAGTTGCTGAAAAATTACACCAATACTTTGACTGCCTGTCTGCTTAGCCACGGTTTGCAATGATGATTAAAAAAAATAACATTACATTGCTAATTAGACTGCGTGTCTGAGTCTTGCTTGTCGTGGATATGCTGCGTGGTAGCCCCTGAGTGGTGCAGCGGTCTAAGGCACTGCATCTCAGTGCTTGAAGGCATCACTACGGACACTCTGGTTCGAATCCAGGCTGTATCACAACCGGCCGTGATTGGGAGTCCCATAAGGTGGTGCACAATTGGCCCTGCGTCTTCCGAGCTTGGACAGTGCAGGCTGTCATTGTAAATAAGAATCTCTTCATAACTCCGTTTGACCAAAAAACAATCTACAAGTTTGCACGAACATGATGGACTGTCTGTCTTTTGCATCTGACCAGATAGTTTAAAGCTTGACCTCTTTTCTATAACCTGTATAGAGCATAATGTATGGTGTAGACTTGGCATCTAGGTTTCTCACTTACAGGTGGTACCAATTTATATATGGGAGAGGAGAATGGGCAGGGTGTATGCAATTTGAATACTGTATTATCTACTATATTAAAAAAGTTGTGTTTTAACGGACACTACTGTAGTATTTACTATAGTGTTTTTATAGTGTTGTACACTATATATACAAAAGTATGTGGACACCCTTTCAAATTAGTGGATTCGGATATTTCAGCCACACCAGTTGCTGACAGGTGGACAGGTGCTGACAGGTGGATTAAATTGACCACACAGCCATGCAATCTCCATAGACTAAACATTGTCAGTAGAAGGGCCCGTACTGAAGAGATCAGTCACTTTCAACCGTCACAGAATACCACATTTCCAACAAGTCCGTTTGTCAGATTTCTGCCCTGCTCGAGCTGCCCCAGGTCAACTGTAAGGGCTGTTATTGTGAAATGGAAACGTCTAGGAGCAACAACGGCTCAGCTGTGAAATGGTAAGCCACACAAGCTCACAGAACGGTACCGTGAAGTGCTGGAGCGTGTAAAAATTGTCTGCCCTCTGATGTAACACTCACTACCGAGTTCCAAACTGCCTCTGGAAGTAAGTAATGTCAGAACTGTTCAATGAAATAGGTTTCCATGGCCGAGCAGCCTAACATCACCATGTGCAATGCCAAGCGTCGGCTGGAGTGGTGTGAAGCTCGCCGCCATTGGACTCTGGAGCAGTGGAAAAGCGTTCTCTGAAGTGATGAATCACGCTTCACCATCTGGCAGTCCAGACGGACGAATCTGGGTTTTGGTGGATGCCAGGAGTGCCAACTGTAAAGTTTGGTGGAGGAGGAATAATGGTCTGGGGCTGTTTTTCATGGTTCGGGCCCCTTAGTTCCAGTGAAGGGAAAGCTTAACTCTTCTGCATACAATGACCTTCTAGAAGTTTCTGTTTTTCCAACTTTGTCACCTCAAAAAATCTCTCTCCATTTAGGTCACGGAGAGGCTAGCGTTTGTTCGATTTAGTTGCCATGACACCCATACCGAGGAAACCAATGAAGAAATGCATTGTCCTGCTTTTAGACGGAGATTTTAGATTTTAAAAGGAGAAAATGCGTTTCTCGTCTGAAATAAATATGAAATGAAAATGCATTACTTTGATTGGTGCATTACAAATGATTTCCGTTTGATTGATTCCCTCTCGTTCAAATGTCAGTCTTGGTGCAGTAGACGTTTTATATTTAATGACCAGCAGATGGCAGTATTTACCTGATATGCGAAGCTGACACCCTCAGCTGGTCAGTGTTATTATTGTATTTATTTTTTAACTTTATTTAACCAGGCAAGTCAGTTAAGAACAAATTCTTATTTTCAATGACGGCCTAGGAACAGTGGGTTAAACTGCCTTGTTCAGGGGCAGAACGACAGATTTGTACCAGGTCAGCTTGGGGGATCCGATCTCTAACCACGAGGCTACCTGTCGCCCCAGTGTAATTCGCCATTGTAACCAGGAACACCTTTTCAGTAATAAAACCGAAAGATGTGATGGGTAACGTTGCCTAAAACCTGAGGACCTGAGTTCGCTCCCCAAAACAAGGCCTAGTCATTGGCTCGGCTGGCTAATACAGTCGTGTGCAGCACCAAGGTCTGCATTTATAAAGCGTCTCACAGTAGGAGCTGATCTAGGATCTGTTTTGCCTTCTAGATTATAAAGACAGGGGGGGGGGGCTGATCCTAGATCTGTAATCCTACTCTTATGGGTTTAGGTCCCTGACATTGTTGTCTTGTTGATCGTTGCGTTTTCCTGGAAGTCCAGCGGTTCACGGACTGTATTTAGCAAGACAAGAAAGGGGGTGGGGGGGGGAGAGAGATAAAGAGTGAGAAAGAGGGAGAGAGGGGGGAGACAGAGAGATAAAGAGAGAGAAAGAGGGAGAGAGAGACAGAGAGAGAGAGAGAGAGAGAGAGACAGAGAGAGAGAGAAAGAGGGAGAGAGAGAGAGGGGGGGAGCCTGGTATCAGCTGACAGAGAGCTTTCGGTTTTGAATAGAGTCTACTTCCTGGAGTGAATTCTCATAAACGTGTTGTGTTCACAAGTACATCGCAGAATGATTGCACACAACCAATGCTTACTACAATGAAGTACAAAATATTACTGGAGATTGATTCATGATGATTCACTCTTGTGCCAACCAGTAATACAGTCACAACCAATCAAGAGTCAAATGATTCATAACAACCAAAATGTCCTCATGGCTACTAATTCACAAGTGTATGTACACGATGCATCATTACCCCACCGTGCTGGAGGAGCTCACTTCCCCCAGGCAGGTAAGGTCGCCATGTCAGAGGAGCTCTTTAACCTAGAGCCACAGATACACAGATGGCTCTGCTCCTCTTACCTCTTACCAAGATAAAGGGGTTCTTACCTCTTACCAAGATAAAGGGGCTCCTCTTACCAAGATAAAGGGGCTCCTCTTACCTATTACCAAGATAAAGGGGCTCCTCTTACCAAGATAAAGGGGTTCTTACCTCTTACCAAGATAAAGGGGTTCTTACCTCTTACCAAGATAAAGGGGCTCCTCTTACCTATTACCAAGATAAAGGGGTTCTTACCTCTTACCAAGATAAAGGGGCTCCTCTTACCAAGATAAAGGGGCTCCTCTTACCTCTTACCAAAATAAAGGGGTTCTTACCTCTTACCAAGATAAAGGGGTTCTTACCTATTACCAAGATAAAGGGGCTCCTCTTACCTATTACCAAGATAAAGGGGCTCTTACCTATTACCAAGATAAAGGGGTTCTTACCTATTACCAAGATAAAGGGGCTCCTCTTACCAAGATAAAGGGGCTCCTCTTACCTCTTACCAAGATAAAGGGGCTCCTCTTACCAAGATAAAGGGGTTCTTACCTCTTACCAAGATAAAGGGGTTCTTACCTATTACCAAGATAAAGGGGCTCCTCTTACCAAGATAAAGGGGCTCCTCTTACCTATTACCAAGATAAAGGGGCTCCTCTTACCTATTACCAAGTTAAAGGGGCTCCTCTTACCTATTACCAAGAGAAAGGGGCTCCTCTTACCTATTACCAAGATAAAGGGGCTCCTCTTACCAAGATAAAGGGGCTCCTCTTACCTATTACCAAGATAAAGGGGCTCCTCTTACCAAGTTAAAGGGGGCTCCAATTACCTATTACCAAGATAAAGGGGCTCCTCTTACTAAGATAAAGGGGCTCCTCTTACCTATTACCAAGATAAAGGGGCTCCTCTTACCAAGATAAAGGGGCTCCTCTTACCAAGATAAAGGGGCTCCTCTTACCTATTACCAAGATAAAGGGGCTCCTCTTACCAAGATAAAGGGGCTCCTCTTACCTATTACCAAGATAAAGGGGCTCCTCTTACCAAGATAAAGGGGCTCCTCTTACCTATTACCAAGATAAAGGGGCTCCTCTTACCTCTTACCAAGATAAAGGGGCTCCTCTTACCTCTTACCAAGATAAAGGGGCTCCTCTTACCTATTACCAAGATAAAGGGGCTCCTCTTACCAAGATAAAGGGGCTCCTCTTACCTATTACCAAGATACAGGGGCTCCTCTTACCTATTACCAAGATTAAGGGACTCCTCTTACCAAGATAAAGGGGCTCCTCTTACCTAGATACAGGGGCTCCTCTTACCTAGATACAGGGGCTCCTCTTACCTATTACCAAGATAAAGGGGCTCCTCTTACCAAGATAAAGGGGCTCCTCTTACCTAGATACAGGGGCTCCTCTTACCTAGATACAGGGGCTCCTCTTACCTAGATACAGGGGCTCCTCTTACCTATTACCAAGATAAAGGGGCTCCTCTTACCAAGATAAAGGGGCTCCTCTTACTATTACCAAGATAAAGGGGCTCCTCTTACCAAGATAAAGGGGCTCCTCTTACCAAGATAAAGGGGCTCCTCTTATCAAGATAAAGGGGCTCCTCTTACCAAGATAAAGGGGCTCCTCTTATCAAGATAAAGGGGCTCCTCTTACCAAGATAAAGGGGCGCCTCTTACCACGATAAAGGGGCTCCTATTACCAAGTTAAAGGGGATCCTCTTACCAAGATAACGGGGTTCTTACATATTACCAAGATAAAGGGGCTCCTCTTACCAAGATAAAGGGGCTCCTCTTACCTATTACTAAGATAAAGGGGCTCCTTTTACTATTACCACGATAAAGGGGCTCCTCTTACCTATTACCAAGATAAAGGGGCTCCTCTTACCTCTTACCTATTACCAAGATAAAGGGGCTCCTCTTACCTCTTACCAAGATAAAGGGGCTCCTCTTACCTATTACCAAGATAAAGGGGCTCCTCTTACCTCTTACCAAGATAAAGGGGCTCCTCTTACAAGATAAAGGGGCTCCTCTTACCTATTACCAAGATAAAGGGGCTCCTCTTACCTATTACCAAGATAAAGGGGCTCCTCTTACCTATTACCAAGATAAAGGGGCTCCTCTTACCTATTACCAAGATAAAGGGGCTCCTCTTACCTATTACCAAGATAAAGGGGCTCCTCTTACCTCTTACCAAGATAAAGGGGCTCCTCTTACAAGATAAAGGGGCTCCTCTTTCCTATTACCAAGATAAAGGGGCTCCTCTTACCTCTTACCAAGATAAAGGGGCTCCTTTTACCTATTACCAAGATAAAGGGGCTCCTCTTACCTCTTACCAAGATAAAGGGGCTCCTCTTACCTATTACCAAGATAAAGGGGCTCCTCTTACCTATTACCAATTTAAAGAGGCTCATCTTACCTATTACCAAGATAAAGGGGCTCCTCTTACCTAATATCAACATACCCATCAGTTATTAATGCCTCAACCTTCACCCCCATCTGGCCCCTAATAACCTTCCAGGAAGTCCCGAGCATCGAAACAGATTGTGCGGGTATGCATGTGGACCAGACTTGGAAGGCAGCGTGGCAGAGGAGAGGGGAGAAGACTGAGCAGGCAGTGATCGATGCCTGATACCCTGATGCCCTGATCCACCATGGAGACCAAGTTACCTGTTTACTCTAAGAACATTGTGTGTGCATCTATAAATTGAGATGTGGGTTTACTGTTAGAGGTGCTCTTTTGGAGGTTTTCTGTTTGATGTGTTCTTTTAGAGGTGTTCTGTTGGAGGTGTTCTGTTGGAGGTGTTCTGTTGGTGGTGTTCTGTTAGAGGTGTTCTTTTAGAGGTGTTCTGTTGGAGTTGTTCTGTTAGAGGTGTTCTGTTGGAGGTGTTCTGTTGCAGGTGTTCTGTTAGAGGTGTTCTTTTAGAGGTGTTCTGTTGGAGGTGTTCTGTTGGAGGTGTTCTGTTAGAGGTGTTCTGTTGCAGGTGTTCTTTTGGAGGTGTTCTGTTGGATGTGTTCTGTTGGAGGTGTTCTGTTAGAGGTGTTCTGTTGGAGGTGTTCTGTTAGAGGTGTTCTGTTGCAGGTGTTCTTTTGGAGGTGTTCTGTTGGAGGTATTCTGCTGTTAGCTAAAGCTCAGCCACTTAATAGTTACTTTCTAACATTTGCAACTGAACATAGAGTACTGTTTGTAACCTACTGCACATTTCAGATACGCCATGTTGTTTATGTTGTCTAAGTGCCAGCTTTGCATTAATTACACAAGTATTAGCGCAGACGATGGTATAGAGAACTCGCAGTTGACATCACAAATCACCTTGCAGCCGCACCAGGTTCCATATTGGAAGACCAAAGTCAGTCTGTTGGAAGTTCTCCAATCGTCCACATGGCTGGCTGTGTTTTGCTACCACCGGAAACTTGCCCTTTATTTTGTTTTGGGAGAACTTATTCAAGTTAGTAAATGTATTTTTAAAAATGAACTATGTACCCTGTATTATTAGCTAGCTATCTTGCTACAGAAACTTAGTGTGCAGACTAACTCAAATGAGCTGCTAATGTAATGTTAGCTAGTTAGCTAGCTATACACTATGTAATGTTAGCTAGTTAGCTAGCTATACACTATTTAATGTTAGCTAGTTAGCTAGCTATACACTATGTAATGTTAGCTAGTTAGCTAGCTATACACTATGTAATGTTATCTAGTTAGCTAGCTATACACTATGTAATGTTAGCTAGTTAGCTAGCTATACACTATGTAAAGTTAGCTAACTGAATTAAATATCAGTCTGTAGTGGGTCAGACCTTGAGTCAGTCTGTAGTGGGTCATACCATAGAGTCAGTCTCTAGTGAGTCAGACCATATAGTCAGTCTGTAGTGGGTCAGACCATAGAGTTAGCCTGTAGTGGGTCAGACCATAGAGTCAGTCTGTAGTGGGTCAGGCCATAGAGTCAGTCTGTAGTAGGTCAGACCATAGAATCAGTCTGTAGTGGGTCAGACCATAAAGTCAGTCTGTAGTAGGTAAGACCATAGAGTCCGTCTATAGTGGGCCATACCATAGAGTCAGTCTGTAGTAGGTCAGAACATAAAGTCAGTCTGTAGTGGGTCAGACCATCGATTCAGTCTGTAGTGGATCAGACCATAGTATAGTTGGCTTAAGTCAGTAGCGTGTGAGGGCTAAGAATCCAACCGCTCAGATGAGTCCAACTAGCCTTTTTTATTACATAGGCACTTGATTTACTGACTGGCCCCATCCCTACATCTCACAACTGAACATTGGGCCCTTAGGGCCATTTCAGTGTATCTAAAATATAGACCAATCGTGTCGAATTAATCATATCATAGGCTAATGTCTATCTGTATGGCTGGGCGCAAGTTGTATACCAAATAGCCTAGACACTGGGCGGTAACACCTCTACTCAGAATATGGCAGAACTTGTAAACAAACTATGTAAGGGAACAACGTCAAGGGCAGTCAATGTCGGAATTTACCAGCATAGGCTCATAGAACTTTCAGTGGGGGACTTCCATTCAGAGAGGGCAAGTCAGAACATGAAACCTCAGAGCCAACGTTTGTCTGAGGCTTTAAAACAACTGTAAAACAGTATGGTGATTTAGTGGAGAGTGCGGACTGTATTTTAGTGGAGAGTACCGACTGTATGTTAGCGGGAGAGTGGGAAATGTGTTTAAAATGGGAATTAAGCTAAAAAATAAAATAAAGATATTCTTAGAAAAAATAAAACATATCAACAGAACGAAAGAAGTATGTTATATTCAACGTCGACAGATTTTAACATTTATTTCCGTCTACTTGAGTTTTTACAAGTACAGATAACATATACTAATATCATACTACCGAATAAACTAACAGTGACTCAAGACATGGAATAACCCGAAGGGTGTTGAGAAGTCAGCAGATAACTTCCTTGACCGTTCTGAGCAACACCAAGTCTTAAAATGGAGGCTGGATATGACATCACTGGGGTTTCTTTAGAAGGAAGGTTCTCTTTCTCTCACTATTGGTTGTGTTGTAACTGTGCACGTCTACAGACTGCAAAACCAAAACCTCTAATGATAAGGTTGCTAAGGTAATTAGGTACTAACTACTGCACTACACTGATGTGTAATGTTCGAAAGTTTTGTCAGTTTGGGAACTCTGAGACACCAAGTACCATGATCAGTGGTGGAGAATAAAGACCCCCCCACCCACACCCCCCCCACGAAGCCGAACCCCCCCACACACACACACAATGTAGAGTAGATAACTGTGCCTGATTCTGCTTTATTGATCTATGGGTCTTCAAAGACCATGTGAATTTATCTCGTGAATTAGTCTGTAAAGGTCATAGACACACTGGTTGAATCAACGTTGTTTTCACGTTGAACCAACGTGGAATAGAGGTTGAATTGAAGTCTGTGCCCGACGGGGGGTCTATGATTTGCGTGACACAGACGTGATTTGCATTTTGCCACAACACCACCAGTGACAGAGACAATTTTTTAATTTTTTAAATGTTATTTCACCTTTATTTAACCAGGTCGGCAAGTTGAGAACAAGTTCTCATTTACAATTGCGACCTGGCCAAGATAAAGCAAAGCAGTTCGACACATACAACAACACAGAGTTACACATGGAGCAAAACAAACATACAGTCAATAATACAGTAACAACAAGTCTATATACGATGTGAGCAAATGAGGTGAGATAAGGGAGGTAAAGGCAAAAAAAGGCCATGGTGGCATAAGTAAATACAATACAATAAGGCTGCTGGTTTGTATTGCAAAGTGACATCATGGAAAAGGTTCAGCATCGACTTCCTTGTTTGGGGACAGCGTCACATGTGTAAACGTGTAGCCACTACTATTCTGCCAGCAGCACAAAGGATGACATCATTTTCGTATGGTAATGACGAATCCTTCAAAATAAAAACCTGCGTTTTCAAAACATTGCCATGTGGATAATTCGACTCAAAAGATTTTAATCAATGTCCATTTTTATTGTGCTTATAAGCAAATGCAAGAAGAAAGGTATGGAAACTATTACAAATATGCTATAGAAAAATACAATGTTCAGATTGGTATGTTTACAACATTGAGCTGTAGAGAAACAAATATTATATAAATGCCGATGTAAAAGTGGGGTTGGGATTACTCAGCAGGGTCTGTAGAATCTATATATGGTGTTATTTACATGGAGGACTGAGGTGTAAATACCCAGCAACACCAGGAGGGGATTAAGAAATCATAGGCCACGCGGTAGTGGTTGAGAAAAAGACATGTATTGTATGTAATTCAACAGTTTAGACTTCCCTTTTCAGTGGTAGGCATTTGCTTTCCAAACTGTACGTTTGTCCCACGATTTTGAAATCTGCAAAAGGCAAACCGACAGCTGAAACCAACCATAAAATATAAAATATAATCAATAGACGGAAGTTCCCATTCAAGTCAGGATCCATTTGTAACGCTTGTCTGTGGAGGAATAGGAGAGATCGGACCAAAATGCTACTTTTTCATGTTATTTATAAGGAAATTGAACACTGAACAAAAACTACAAAGTGAACGAACGAAACCGAAACAGTTCTGTATGGTGCAGAATACAAACACGCAACAGAAAACAATCACCAACAACTCCAAAGTGAAACCAGACTACCTAAGTATGGTTCTCAATCAGGGACAACGATCGACAGCTGCCTCTGATTGAGAACCATACCAGGCCAAACACAGAAATACCAAATGATAGAAAAAAGAACATAGACTGCCCACCCAACTCACGCCCTCTGACCATACTCAAACAAAGACATCACAAAGGAACTAAGGTCAGAACGTGACACCATTGCTAGCGGTTCCATAACCCTTCTATGGATGATATGTCTAGAGCCACAACAAGCTGTGTATTTGCTGCCCAAACGGCAGCCTTCCTGACTGCAGACATACTGGTAACTACCAAAATAAAGGAACCACTTGAGTAAATGAGGAATACAACATTGATGTTATGGTGTGGGGTGCATTTTTCTGTCATGGTTTAGGTCCACTAGTAGAATCTATATATTTATTCTGTAGTAAAAAATAAAATACAAATTGTATTAATGAGTTACCCAATCAAGGCAGGGCCCCCCAGTTACCCAAGTGGGCCCCCTACCTCCCCACCCCATCATCTGATGATTAGCAACAGGCAGCAGGCAGCAGGCAGCAGGCAGTAGGTAGCAGGCATCAGGCAGCAGGCAGCAGGCAGCAGGCAGTAGGCAGCAGGCAGGAGGCAGCAGGCAGTAGGTAGCAGGCAGTAGGAAGCAGGCAGCAGGCAGTAGGTAGCAGGCAGTAGGTAGCAGGCAGCAGGCAGTAGGTAGCAGGCAGTAGGTAGCAGGCAGCAGGCAGCAGGCAGTAGGTAGCAGGCAGCAGGCAGCAGGCAGCAGGCAGTAGGCAGTAGGCAGCAGGCAGCAGGCAGTAGGCAGCAGGCAGCAGGCAGTAGGTAGCAGGCAGCAGGCAGCAGGCAGTAGGTAGCAGGCAGTAGGAAGCAGGCAGCAGGCAGTAGGTAGCAGGCAGTAGGTAGCAGGCAGCAGGCAGTAGGTAGCAGGCAGTAGGTAGCAGGCAGCAGGCAGCAGGCAGTAGGTAGCAGGCAGCAGGCAGCAGGCAGCAGGCAGTAGGCAGTAGGCAGTAGGCATCAGGCAGTAGGCAGTAGGTAGCAGGCAGCAGGCAGTAGGTAGCAGGCAGCAGGCAGCAGGCAGTAGGTAGCAGGCAGCAGGCAGTAGGCATCAGGCAGTAGGCAGTAGGTAGCAGGCAGCAGGCAGCAGGCAGTAGGTAGCAGGCATCAGGCAGTAGGTAGCAGGCAGCAGGCAGCAGGCAGCAGGCAGCAGGCAGTAGGTAGCAGGCATCAGGCAGCAGCCAGTAGGCAGTAGGCATCAGGCAGTAGGCAGTAGGTAGCAGGCAGTAGGAAGCAGGCAGCAGGCAGTAGGTAGCAGGCAGTAGGAAGCAGGCAGCAGGCAGTAGGTAGCAGGCAGCAGGCAGCAGGCAGTAGGTAGCAGGCAGTAGGAAGCAGGCAGCAGGCAGTAGGTAGCAGGCAGTAGGAAGCAGGCAGCAGGCAGTAGGTAGCAGGCAGTAGGTAGCAGGCAGCAGGCAGCAGGCAGTAGGTAGCAGGCAGCAGGCAGCAGGCAGTAGGCAGCAGGCAGTAGGTAGCAGGCAGTAGGTAGCAGGCAGCAGGCGGCAGGCAGTGGGCAGCAGGCAGTAGGTAGCAGGCAGTAGGTAGCAGGCAGTAGGCAGCAGGCAGCAGGCAGTAGGTAGCAGGCAGTAGGTAGCAGGCAGTAGGTAGCAGGCAGCAGGCAGCAGGCAGTAGGCAGCAGGCAGTAGGTAGCAGGCAGTAGGTAGCAGGCAGTAGGCAGCAGGCAGCAGGCAGTAGGTAGCAGGCAGTAGGAAGCAGGCAGCAGGCAGTAGGTGGCAGGCGGTAGGTAGCAGGCGGCAGGCGGCAGGCGGTAGGTAGCAGGCAGCAGGCGGCAGGCAGCAGGCAGTAGGCAGTAGGCAGCAGGCAGCAGGCAGTAGGCAGCAGGCAGAAGGCAGTAGGTAGCAGGCAGCAGGCAGCAGGCAGCAGGCAGTAGGTAGCAGGCAGCAGGCAGCAGGCAGCAGGCAGTAGGCAGCAGGCAGCAGGCAGCAGGCAGTAGGTAGCAGGCAGCAGGCAGCAGGCAGTAGGCAGTAGGCATCAGGCAGTAGGCAGTAGGTAGCAGGCAGCAGGCAGTAGGTAGCAGGCAGCAGGCAGCAGGCAGTAGGTAGCAGGCAGCAGGCAGCAGGCAGTAGGCAGTAGGCATCAGGCAGTAGGCAGTAGGTAGCAGGCAGCAGGCAGCAGGCAGTAGGTAGCAGGCATCAGGCAGTAGGTAGCAGGCATCAGGCAGCAGGCAGTAGGTAGCAGGCATCAGGCAGCAGGCAGTAGGCAGTAGGCATCAGGCAGTAGGCAGTAGGTAGCAGGCAGCAGGCAGTAGGTAGCAGGCAGCAGGCAGCAGGCAGCAGGCAGTAGGTAGCAGGCAACAGGCAGCAGGCAGTAGGCAGTAGGCATCAGGCAGTAGGCAGTAGGTAGCAGGCAGCAGGCAGCAGGCAGCAGGCAGTAGGTAGCAGGCATCAGGCAGTAGGTAGCAGGCATCAGGCAGCAGGCAGCAGGCAGCAGGCAGTAGGTAGCAGGCATCAGGCAGTAGGTAGCAGGCAGCAGGCAGCAGGCAGCAGGCAGTAGGTAGCAGGCAGCAGGCAGTAGGTAGCAGGCATCAGGCAGCAGGCAGCAGGCAGCAGGCAGTAGGCAGTAGGTAGCAGGCAGCAGGCAGTAGGTAGCAGGCATCAGGCAGTAGGTAGCAGGCAGCAGGCAGCAGGCAGCAGGCAGTAGGCAGTAGGTAGCAGGCAGCAGGCAGTAGGTAGCAGGCATCAGGCAGCAGGCAGCAGGCAGCAGGCAGTAGGCAGCAGGCAGCAGGCAGTAGGCAGTAGGCAGTAGGCAGCAGGCAGCAGGCAGCAGGCAGCAGGCAGCAGGCAGTAGGCAGCAGGCAGCAGGCAGTAGGCAGCAGGCAGTAGGCAGCAGGCAGCAGGCAGCAGGCAGCAGGCAGCAGGCAGTAGGCAGCAGGCAGCAGGCAGCAGGCAGCAGGCAGCAGGCAGCAGGCAGTAGGCAGTAGGCAGCAGGCAGCAGGCAGTAGGCAGTAGGCAGCAGGTAGCAGGCAGCAGGCAGCAGGCAGTAGGCAGCAGGCAGCAGGCAGCAGGCAGCAGGCAGTAGGAAGCAGGCAGCAGGCAGTCTACACTCATTGAGAGCTCATGAATCCTCTTGTGGTTGACGGTTGTATCTGGCTTCAGGTAAGACCATAGTGTAGACTCTGTTGAAGTAACGTTAATTGCAACCACGCGGGGCAGGCAAACGACAGGAAAAGGCAAAAAAAACAAAAACAGAAACCTTATTCACATAAGTATTCAGACCCTTTGCTATGAGAGCTCAGGTTCATCCTGTTTCCATTGATCAGCCTTGAGATGTTTCTACAACTCGATTGGAGTCCACCTGTAGTAAATTAAATTGATTGGACAAGATTTGGAAAGGCACACACCTGCCTATATAAGGTCCCACAGTTGACAGTGCATGTCAGAGCAAAAACCAAGCCATGAGGTCGAAGGAAGTGTCCATAGAGTTCCGAGAAAGGATTGTGTCGAGGCACAGATCTGGGGAAGGGCACCAAAACAGTTATGCAGCATTGAAGGTCCCCAAGAACACAGTGGCATCCATCATTCTTAAATGGAAAAAGTTTGGAACCACCAAGACTCTTCCTAGAGCTGGCCTCCCGGCCAAACTGAGCAATCGGGGGAGAAGGGCCTTGGTCAGGGAGGTGACCAAGAACCCGATGGTCACTCTGGCAGCGCTCCAGAGTTCCCTTGTGGCGATGGGAGAACCTTCCAGAAGGACAACCATCTCTGCAGCACTCTGCCAATCAGGCCTTTATGGTAGAGTGGCTAGATGGTAGCAACGTCTCAGTAAAAGGCACATGACAGCCCGCTTGGAGTTTGCCAAAAGGCACCTTTCTCCATGAGAAACAACATTCCCTGTTCTGATGAAAACAAGATTGCCAACCGTCACGTCACGAAGAAACCTGGCACCATCCCTACGGTGAAGCATGGTGGTGGCGGCATCATGCTGTGGGGATGTTTTTCAGCGTCAGGGACTGGGAGACTAGTCAGGATCAAGGGAAAGATGAAAGGAGCAAAGTACAGAAAGACTCTTGATGAAAACCTGCTCTAGAGCACTCAGGACCTCAGACTGGGGTGAAGGTTCACCTTCCGACAGGACAACAACCCAAAGCACCCAGCCAAGACAAAGCAGGAGTGCCTTCAGAACAAGTCTCTGAATGTCCTAGAGTGGCCCAGCCAGAGCCCAGACTAGAACCCGATCGAACATTGTTGGAGAGATTTGAAAATAGCTGTGCAGTGGTTCGAACACTCCAAAAAGACTCAGACCCCTCCAAAAGAAGTGTTCGGTTTGCTTGAATTCCGCGGTTCGGTTCACATTATTAGGGCAATATAAACATAAAGCTCTCCAGTTTCACCTGTCATTATTCCTGCGCCACACACAAGACTACTGCAACACTGTTTTCCCTGCCATAATCCCTCACAGTAGACTACTGACATAACCCCTCACACAAGACTACTGCCATAACTCCTCACACTAGACTACTGTTATAACCCCTCACACTAGACTACTGACATAACCCCTCACACTAGACTACTGATATAACCCATCACACTAGACTACTGTTATAACCCCTCACACTAGACTACTGACATAACCCCTCACACCAGACTACTGACATAACCCCTCCCACTAGACTACTGACATAACCCCTCACACTAGACTACTGACATAACCCCTCCCACTAGACTACTGACATAACCCCTCACACTAGACTACTGACATAACCCCTCCCACTAGACTACTGACATAACCCCTCCCACCAGACTACTGACATAACCCCTCCCACCAGACTACTGACATAACCCCTCACACTAGACTACTGACATAACCCCTCCCACCAGACTACTGACATAACCCCTCCCACCAGACTACTGACATAACCCCTCCCACCAGACTACTGACATAACCCCTCCCACCAGACTACTGATATAACCCCTCACACTAGACTACTGACATAACCCCTCACACTAGACTACTGATATAACCCCTCACACTAGACTACTGACATAACCCCTCACACTAGACTACTGATATAACCCCTCCCACCAGACTACTGACATAACCCCTCCCACTAGACTACTGACATAACCCCTCACACTAGACTACTGACATAACCCCTCCCACCAGACTACTGACATAACCCCTCCCACCAGACTACTGACATAACCCCTCCCACCAGACTACTGACATAACCCCTCACACTAGACTACTGACATAACCCCTCCCACTAGACTACTGACATAACCCCTCCCACTAGACTACTGACATAACCCCTCACACTAGACTACTGACATAACCCCTCCCACTAGACTACTGACATAACCCCTCCCACTAGACTACTGACATAACCCCTCCCACTAGACTACTGACATAACCCCTCCCACTAGACTACTGACATAACCCCTCCCACTAGACTACTGACATAACCCCTCCCACTAGACTACTGACATAACCCCTCCCACCAGACTACTGACATAACCCCTCCCACTAGACTACTGATATAACCCCTCCCACTAGACTACTGACATAACCCCTCACACTAGACTACTGACATAACCCCTCCCACCAGACTACTGACATAACCCCTCCCACCAGACTACTGACATAACCCCTCACACTAGACTACTGACATAACCCCTCCCACCAGACTACTGACATAACCCCTCCCACCAGACTACTGACATAACCCCTCCCACCAGACTACTGACATAACCCCTCCCACCAGACTACTGATATAACCCCTCACACTAGACTACTGACATAACCCCTCACACTAGACTACTGACATAACCCCTCACACCAGACTACTGATATAACCCCTCACACTAGACTACTGATATAACCCCTCCCACCAGACTACTGACATAACCCCTCCCACTAGACTACTGACATAACCCCTCACACTAGACTACTGACATAACCCCTCCCACCAGACTACTGACATAACCCCTCCCACCAGACTACTGACATAACCCCTCCCACCAGACTACTGACATAACCCCTCACACTAGACTACTGACATAACCCCTCCCACTAGACTACTGACATAACCCCTCCCACTAGACTACTGACATAACCCCTCACACTAGACTACTGACATAACCCCTCCCACTAGACTACTGACATAACCCCTCCCACTAGACTACTGACATAACCCCTCCCACTAGACTACTGACATAACCCCTCCCACTAGACTACTGACATAACCCCTCCCACTAGACTACTGACATAACCCCTCCCACTAGACTACTGACATAACCCCTCCCACCAGACTACTGACATAACCCCTCCCACTAGACTACTGATATAACCCCTCCCACTAGACTACTGACATAACCCCTCACACTAGACTACTGACATAACCCCTCCCACTAGACTACTGACATAACCCCTCCCACTAGACTACTGACATAACCCCTCCCACTAGACTACTGACATAACCCCTCCCACTAGACTACAGACATAACCCCTCCCACCAGACTACTGACATAACCCCTCCCACCAGACTACTGACATAACCCCTCACACTAGACTACTGATATAACCCCTCACACTAGACTACTGACATAACCCCTCACACTAGACTACTGACATAACCCCTCACACCAGACTACTGATATAACCCCTCACACTAGACTACTGACATAACCCCTCCCACTAGACTCCTGACATAACCCCTCCCACCAGACTACTGACATAACCCCTCCCACCAGACTACTGACATAACCCCTCCCACTAGACTACTGACATATCCTGAAAATAGTATCTTCTGATCACAATTATTATGTCTCATATTTTAATGAAACGAGTCCTCATTGAAAGGCAGTGTGAGTACAAAGAGAACTGAGATCTTCTTTTTTTACCTCAGAGTTCACATGAAAGAGGACTGAGATTGGTTCTTTTAAAGAAGACTATATGTGAAAACACCCTTACTAAACAAGCGTCATTCGTATTTACAATTCCCTTATTCAAACAGATTACTTATTTACCAAGCTCTTATCAATAGCTCTTATCAAGGTGTAAACGACAGTGCATGGAAAAACGGTAGACGCTTTTTCCACTTGGAACCGGTAGGTTCACTCAACCATATTCATGGTTTCCTTGTCTGTAAAGGTGGTGGAATTAAATTAAGATAAACTCGGAATATGGTATATCTGTAGACACACACCCAACCACACCTTAATGTATTCGATCTCCACACAATACGAATAGCGGGTGAATTGCACTTTATTCTCATACTTAAAATCCTTAATATGATTCTATTGATGTACCCGTCTGTCAATCTAAGTGACATAAAAAAGAATCCCCGTCAAAATCCGTCTAAGGTCGAGATGGTTGTGTCTCAATGCACAGCATCCGCCTATGCTGGCCTTCTGCATCTGCGGTGGAAGGTGGCCGAGCTACAGCGGTGTTTGTCAGACCAGGAGAGAACGCATCTGCGGTGGAAGGTGGCCGAGCTACAGCGGTGTTTGTCAGACCAGGAGAGAACGCATCTGCGGTGGAAGGTGGCCGAGCTACAGCGGTGTTTGTCAGACCAGGAGAGAACGCATCTGCGGTGGAAGGTGGCCGAGCTACAGCGGTGTTTGTCAGACCAGGAGAGAACGCATCTGCGGTGGAAGGTGGCCGAGCTACAGCGGTGTTTGTCAGACCAGGAGACATCCCGAAAATCGGTCTTATTACCAAAAAAACTGTCTGTAGCACCCGGACGGTTTGGCCTACAAAAAACAAATATGACTTCTCTATTGGAAAGATAAGACTCTCGCGAACACGATGGTGTTCTCTGTTTTGCTCAAGTGGCACGGGACTCGTCTAAAGGTAGCCAACCCATACAAACGAATGGCATTATGAGGGGGTAGTTTTGTGCCAACAAAAATAAGTATAAATATGACTATATGGACAGGGAGGACCTGATCAAAATGAATATGACTATATGGACAGGGAGGACCTGATCATAGATCATAATGAATATGACTATATGGACAGGGATGACCTGATCCTAGATCATAATGAATATGACTATATGGACAGGGAGGACCTGATCATAATGAATATGACTATATGGACAGGGAGGACCTGATCATAATGAATATGACTATATGGACAGGGAGGACCTGATCCTAGATCATAATGAATATGACTATATGGACAGGGAGGACCTGATCATAATGAATATGACTATATGGACAGGGAGGACCTGATCATAATGAATATGACTATATGGACAGGGAGGACCTGATCATAATGAATATGACTATATGGACAGAGAGGACCTGATCATAATGAATATGACTATATGGACAGAGAGGACCTGATCCTAGATCATAATGAATATGACTATATGGACAGGGAGGACCTGATCATAATGAATATGACTATATGGACAGGGAGGACCTGATCCTAGATCATAATGAATATGACTATATGGACAGAGAGGACCTGATCCTAGATCATAATGAATATGACTATATGGACAGGGAGGACCTGATCCTAGATCATAATGAATATGACTATATGGACAGGGAGGACCTGATCATAATGAATATGACCATATGGACGGGGAGGACCTGATCCTAAATCATAATGAATATGACTATATGGACAGAGAGGACCTGATCATAATGAATATGACTATATGGACAGAGAGGACCTGATCATAATGAATATGACTATATGGACAGAGAGGACCTGATCCTAGATCATAATGAATATGACTATATGGACAGAGAGGACCTGATCCTAGATCTTAATGAATATGACTATATGGACAGGGAGGACCTGATCATAATGAATATGACTATATGGACAGGGAGGACCTGATCATAATGAATATGACTATATGGACAGGGAGGACCTGATCCTAGATCATAATGAATATGACTATATGGACAGGGAGGACCTGATCATAATGAATATGACTATATGGACAGGGAGGACCTGATCCTAGATCATAATGAATATGACTATATGGACAGAGAGGACCTGATCCTAGATCATAATGAATATGACTATATGGACAGGGAGGACCTGATCCTAGATCATAATGAATATGACTATATGGACAGGGAGGACCTGATCATAATGAATATGACCATATGGACGGGGAGGACCTGATCCTAAATCATAATGAATATGACTATATGGACAGAGAGGACCTGATCATAATGAATATGACTATATGGACAGGGAGGACCTGATCGTAATGAATATGACTATATGGACAGGGAGGACCTGATCATAATGAATATGACTATATGGACAGGGAGGACCTGATCCTAGATCATAATGAATATGACTATATGGACAGGGAGGACCTGATCATAATGAATATGACTATATGGACAGGGAGGACCTGATCCTAGATCATAATGAATATGACTATATGGACAGGGAGGACCTGATCCTAATGAATATGACTATATGGACAGGGAGGACCTGATCATAATGAATATGACTATATGGACAGGGAGGACCTGATCATAATGAATATGACTATATGGACAGGGAGGACCTGATCATAATGAATATGACTATATGGACAGGGAGGACCTGATCATAATGAATATGACTATATGGACAGGGAGGACCTGATCATAATGAATATGACTATATGGACAGAGAGGACCTGATCCTAGACCATAATGAATATGACTATATGGACAGGGAGGACCTGATCATAATGAATATGACTATATGGACAGGGAGGACCTGATCCTAGATCATAATGAATATGACTATATGGACAGGGAGGACCTGATCATAATGAATATGACTATATGGACAGGGAGGACCTGATCCTAGATCATAATGAATATGACTATATGGACAGGGAGGACCTGATCCTAGATCATAATGAATATGACTATATGGACAGGGAGGACCTGATCCTAGATCATAATGAATATGACTATATGGACAGGGAGGACCAGATCCGAGATCAGCACTCACTACTCTGAGATGATTTATGAGTATGGGTCTAGAGCTGGCTGGCTGAATCACATCCTGGATCAATAAATCCTGGATCAATAATCAATAAATCCTGGATCAATAATCAATAGATCCTGGATCAATAATCAATAAATCCTGGATCAATAATCAATAGAGCCTGGATCAATAATCAATAGATCCTGGATCAATAATCAATAAATCCTGGATTAATAATCAATAAATCCTGGATCAATAATCAATGAATCCTGGATCAATAATCAATAAATCCTGGATCAATAATCAATAGCTCCTGGATGTAGTATTTCTGTTAAAAAAATAAATTGTACTTGGAATATTTTAACAAATCTGAATAAATCATGTACACATTTTCAGTGTCATTAAAGTATGTTCAATTGTCTATTTTAACTGTACACTGTCTGGAGGTATGTGTACAATCAGGGGGTCAGGGGGTCAACATCTTACAGATCTGGGTCGAATGTCTTTTCTTGAAATCCCCTTTTCTAAACTCACTTTATTTTCCTAGTGGTAGATTTGAAAACATTGATGACATGGAAGAGTTGTCTGGAGTAAACAAATACAGTATTTGAGTTGCTTTTAAACTTTATGTCAGGTTTCCAAAGGTCATATAGATTGTAAACAAACTATTTTCAGACATAGGAGTTAATAAATAACCTCGTCCTCAGGTCACATGGGTTATACTGTTGCTGAATGGTCCCCTGCCAGTCAGTTTATGACATGGGTTTACTCACTACAGTTGACAGTTGGCAGTTGGGAGTTGAGGACAATTATGCTTCCAATTCCAAACCAAAGTCCTCTAACCTCAACAGAAGTGGACGTTCCTCAGATGAGGAAGAGGAGGACCATCTTCCACAGTTAATTTCATAAAACTCACGTCGCCAAATAACTGATTATAACACACTATTTTGCGATGAAGGTCTACAGTAGCCTCAACAACACTCTGTAGGGTAGCACCATGGTGTAGCCGTAGGATAACTAGCTTCCGTCCTCCTCTGGGTACATTGACTTCAATACAAAACCTAGGAGGCTCATGGTTCTCACCCCCTTCCATAGACTTACACAGTAATTACGACAACTTCCGAAGGACTTCCTCCAGCCTATCAGAGCTCTTGCAGCATGAACTGACATGTTGTTGTCTACCCAATCAAAGGATCAGAGAATTAATATAGTACTGAAAGCATAAGCTACAGCTAGCTAGCACTGCAGTGTATAACATGTGGTGAGTAGTTGACTCAAAGAGAAAGACAACAGCTGAACAAATGAATGTCTTCCAAAATTTTGGAGAAGCAAGAGAAAGAGTGTCAGTTTCACTTACTTAGCTAGCCAATGCAGCTAGCTGGTTTAGCCTACTGAAACACCCTGCTCAAACAGAGGGATATTATATTAGCTAGCTGGCTATAACAGAGGGATGTTATGTTAGCTAGCTGGTTATAAGAGAGGGATGCTATGTTAGCTAGCTGGCTATAACAGAGAGATGCTATGTTAGCTAGCTGGCTATAACAGAGGGATGCTATGTTAGCTAGCTGGCTATAACAGAGGGATGCTATGTTAGCTAGCTGGCTATAACAGAGGGATGCTATGTTAGCTAGATGGCTATGACTTTCCAACATAACAACTCTTCCAAGTCAAGGTAAGCTTTTTGTATTTATTGGCACTGGGGCCCGCCGGTGTAACTGCTTACCGACTGTACACAAACGTTACTGCATGATTGTAGCAAGTTTACTAACGTGTTAGTTATATTGGCTATGCTGACTGTGTTTTTTTTAGCTAATATGGTGACAACGATGTAGGCTGTGTGTAACGGTTTGGCTTGGAAAGGTTTTTCACCTGGTCACATACAGCTGATGTGTTATGAGAGTGAACTGTGTTTACCCGTTATCAGGGGTGTATTCATTCCGCTGATTCTGTTAAAACGTTTCTTAAAGGGAAGCAAACAGAACAAAACAGGGATAACCGTACTTTAATTTGTCCAATAGAAACTCTGGTTTGCAACTGTTGGACTAATGATTACACCCTATATCAGCTAGATGCAGGCAAGAGTGTGCAAGGAGGTATTGAATGTCACCGTCTGTCAACAGAAGTACCCAGGTATTTTATGATATAGAGGCCTACTATGGAAAGAAGAACACATCCGTTGATGACAATAGAAGAAATTAAAACATTTATTGTCATTATATTCAAACAAATAAGTACATCTTAAATCACTAAACAAACTTAAAACAGACAGCATAAAATTATTTTCAAACAATAAGCAAATATTAAATCACCCAACAAACTTGACAGCATAAAATTATTTTCAAACAAATAAGGATAAATCAATCACCAAACAAATTTAAAACAGACAGCATGAAATACCCTGACGATTAGAATCAAACGTGTAATAACAGATAGATACTATTTTAGTCTACATGTTGGTTTGCTATCCTGTCTTCTCTTTACTCCAAATGTTCTGTTTCGGCTTCCCGGCCCGTCTTCATTTTCCCGGCCTAAATAATCCAATAGGGCGGTGGTATATATCTCTTGACTATGGACAAATACTCAGCAGCGTCCCGGGACGTAGGGCATAGAAGGCAGTCTCTGTTGAAGGAGCATCCAGAAAGATACTCCGGTCCGAGAGTAGTCTAGCTCCGGACATGGGCGTGTGAGGTCCATATTGGCTTTGCGTTAATGTAACAAACTCTTCACATTGCAACGACCGCAACACATTTCCTGTTAAGGCATAATGATCCAATTTCGATCCACTTTACTATCAAAGTCCGCTACTGTATCCATTTCACTTGATTGTTGGATCCGTTGAGATTTTAGCTCGCATATCCGCCAGGATGTGTTTCAGGTTGAACAGGTCTCCGATTTTACGCAGATGTTGCGCACATTCCATTATGGCTTTCTGATCTGAAAACCCAGGAAATACAATTATTTTTAGCTACATAGCCTACGAAAGATACAGGTGGACAGAGGAAGGCGACATTTGACTTGGGAAAATTAGTTAATATGGAGTATAATTAGAGATAAATCAGTCAAATGTTGCTTACCTTTGTTTGGTACGGTCTCTTTCTGGCTCTCAGTTCTTTTCAGTGAGGATTTTCTTGATTCGAGCTTCATGGCTGCGTTTTGCGGCTTGCTTCTATTATAGCTGTATAGTTGTTCGTATAGCTGTGAGTAGGCTATAGCTCAGTGTGACTCCTAGACAGCAGTAAGCTAAATCAGAAGTGAGTACAGTATATCTTCTTGTTGATCGAGATAATAATAGTAAGGAGCGGATCTCTGCCTTTATAGAATGTGGGCGGTCCGGGACACGTTACGGCGGGGATTTCTTCGACGTCACCACTCTAAATAGCACTTCCCTGTTTCTACAGCCCTGTGTGTGTGTGTGTGTGTGTGTGTGTGTGTGTGTGTGTGTGTGTGTGTGTGTGTGTGTGTGTGTGTGTGTGTGTGTGTGTGTGTGTGTGTGTGTGTGTGTGTGTGTGTGTGTGTGTGCGTGTGTGTGTGTGTATGTGTGTTGTCGGCTACACGATTACGGTTCTCCTAGCAGCAGGATATTATGCTGGCAGTACGAGCGCAGCAACAACGTTCTAAACTTGTAGTACAGCTGTTTTTCACAGCATTCAACCACTTTTGAATTTTTTTTTAAATTGATAATTTAGACGTTATTTTATTTTTTAATCTTGTATTATTTATAACAGCGTTTCTTTAGAAAGTGTACACGTTGAAAACTATTGCATTTTGGATCTATTTAAAATTTTAAAATAGATCTTTTTTAATCAAATACAAATATATATAATTAGGTTTACTCCATAGAGTCTGCGAAATGTAAATTGGTCTCGTGCTGCCCACCCCATTGAATACAGAGTACTGATGAGTCCTTACTCCACCCATTCTATTCACTGTAAATACAATAAATGCACTGTATTTGAATTAAAGCCCAATAAAGATCATCAAGGACAACACCCACCCGAGCCACTGCCTGTTCACCCCGCTATCATCCAGAAGGCGAGGTCAGTACAGGTGCATCAAAGCTGGGACCAAGAGACTGAAAAACAGCTTCTATCTCAAGGCCATCAGACTGTTAAACAGCCACCACTAACATTGAGTGGCTGCTGCCAACATACTGACTCAACTCCAGCCACTTTAATAATGTAAAAATTGATGTAATAAATGTATCACTAGCCACTTTAAACAATGCCACTTCTTATAATGTTTACATACCCTACGTTACTCATCTCATATGTATATACTGTACTCGATACCATCTACTGTATCTTGCCTATGCCGTTCTGTACCATCACTCATTCATATATCTTTATGTACATATTCTTTATCCCTTTACACTTGTGTGTATAAGGTAGTTGTTGTGAAATTGTTAGGTTAGATTACTTGTTGGTTATTACTGCATTGTCGGAACTAGAAGCACAAGCATTAGGCTACACTCGCATTAACATCTGCTAACCATGTGTATCTGACAAATGAGATTTGATTTGATATATTGGTTTATATTCTATATCCCCGTGTTCAAAAGTTAGGTTGGCATTATTCTGCATATAAATGACATATTGATTTATAAAGGAAAAGCTATTCTACATGCCGATGTAAAAGTGGGGTTGGGATTACTCAGCAGGCTCTGTAGAATCTATATATGGTGTTATTTCATGGAGTACTGAGGTCTAATTCCTTTCTACTCAACCTACTCCATTGGTCACAATGGAGCCAAGGGAGGTGCGACAACGACGTGATTTTGGGGGTATGGCAACGCGAGACCAGTCCCAATGCAATAGACTTATAAATGACATATTGGCTTATGGAGAAAAAACTATTATTCTATGTTCAAATGTAAAAGTGGGTTGGGAATGCTCAGTAGTGTCTGTAGAATCTATATATGGTGTTATTTCATGGAGTCCTGAGGTCTAAATTCCCAGCATGCCTTTCTACTCAACCCACGCAATTGGTCCCCAACGCAATAAACTGTATTTGAAACACCAAAGACATTTTTGGGGGCTGTAGATAAAAGAGAGACCCTATCAACAACACTCAGGTTAAACTACTTTCATTCTGTACAGTCACCAATATCAATTTCATACAATGTTACAGTTTAATTCATGGTCTAACAAACTATGATACATTCATTCATTTCAATCAAATAAACCCATTAGTGATGGGCACCATTATGGAAAATCTATATATCAATATGTTGCATTTTTCGATTCGATATTTTGAAATCAAAATCGGTTTGTAGAAAATATATTGCGGCTGTGTTGAATGTTCACAGACAACATGCTTGCGGATTGCACATTGGGCCAGGTGTCTTCTGGAAACCTACCTAACCAGATAGAATACAATGGAAAGCCCGTCCATAGTTGATGGCCCATCAGCAGGCAATAAGCCTGAACAGCCAGTTAACCCACTGTTCCCAGGCCGTCATTGAAAATAAGAATTTGTTCTTAACTGACTTGCCTAGTAAAATAAAGGTAAAAAAAATAAAAGTATGCTAAATTTCGTTTTAATGTCCGTTTCTGTTAAAGTGTGCTAATCACCCTCTGAATGAAAGTGCTGATCAGGGCGGGATTAATGCAGGTGCTTAGCCGTGGGGGGCCCAAGAGGAGGCAAAAACAATTACAATGACACATACAACACAATTCTAATATTACAATGTAGGAAACAGTTTTTTGGGGGGATGTTTAGCAAATGTCTAACAATTCAAACGGCAGCTGCAGCGTAGCCTAGTGGTTAGAGGGTTGGACCAGTAACCGAAAGATCGAATCCCCCGAGCTGACAAGGTAAAAATATGTTGTTCTGCCGGTGAACAAGGCAGTTAACCCACTGTTCCTAGGCCGTAAGAATGTGTTCTTTACTGACATGCCTAGTTAAATAAAGGTCAAATTAAAACATAAATAAAACAACTGAAATATCACATTTCCATAAGTATTCAGACCCTTTACTCAGTACTTTGTTGAAGCACCTTTGGCAGCGATTACAGCCTTGAGTCTTCTTGGGTATGACGCTACAACACCTGGCACACCTGTATTTGGGGAGTTTCTCCCATTCTTCTCTGCAGATCCTCTCAAGATCTGTCAGCAAACTGAAACATATCAACATATCAACTTTCCCACAGTAAAGTTTATGAAGTTATGCTTTAATTTAAATGTTATAGGCCTTTTAACTTGCAGGGATGAGCACTCTTTAATGTTTTATAGGCTAACCCTAGGCTAACAGAAATAGAAGACTCAGAAAGTCTTCTATTTCTGTCATATTAGCCGCTATCAGTATGGACAGTCAATAGGCCTAATAACAACACATATTAAACGGTCAAATTTACTGTTAGTTCCCTTTAGTTAGCCTACATTATCAATCCATATAATTACATTGTGGCTATATCATTTAACTTAATTTGCTTCCCCTGTAAACGTCATCACGGCTATGTGGTTGTTGCTGAGGATCATTAATCACAGTTGACAGGCTAATTAAATCCGAGCGCAGACAAATCACACAGTTTTTTTTTTGACCTTTCTTTAACCAGGCAAGTCAGTTAAGAACTAATTCTTATTTTCAATGACGGCCTGGGAACAGTGGTTTAACTGCCTGTTCAGGGGCAGAACGACAGATTTTGTACCTTGTCAGCTCGGGGGTTTGAACTCTCAACCTTCCGGTTACTAGTCCAACGCTCTAACCACTAGGCTACACTGCCGCCCCACAGTTCCATGGTTAGGGCAGGCAGTAGACGAGGGTATAGCCTGCTATTGTACATTATTCTACCTTTTATAATTATATAAACACTAAACATTACCATTGGTTTATAAGAACTGAATATGACAATTATCAGAATTAATAAAAAAAACTTTAGAGCGTAAAGGCTCTCATTTTTTTAATGATTCATACATACTTCCCTAAACCTAAATAATCCACAAGATCAGAATATTTTTTAAATCTACCAGTTGGTGCTGAAACTGGGGGCAACTCAATATTTGGAAGGTTTTTCCTAATGTTTTGTACACTCCGTGTATTTAGTCGGCTTTCTTTCATTGATCCCTTATACCCTGAACCAGTTCTCTACATGTATTCTAGTCTTTCGACGAATTTCTAATTAAAGGTATACCATATTTAAAGGGATGGCTTAAGATAAATGTGCTGAAAACGCTATTGAATGAAAACTACATGCAAAAAAATCTGTTGGCCAGCAAGTGGGAGGGTTTTTAGCAGTTGATTTAAATGTATTGAGCACGCCCAAGGGAACCACGCATGCAAAGCCTGTTAAACACCTCCATAAATTGCGTCGGAATATCAACTACGCACTCGGGATGTTGGGAATCGGGTAGGGAATCGGGCCAGAAGAGCGTTTCGAAACAGAGACGTGCTTCAGAATGCTGTGGGTATTTTAATAAGCTGTTGGAACCGTGTAACTTCTTGAAACGTAAGACATGTCACGTGAATGGCGTGACATCAGGTTCCGTGGTATTTCAGAGGGGAAACTAAACGGAAACCACCTGTAGCTATAATGTTATCTTCCAATACCTTTAACTGTAAGACACTTCACGTTTATGGTATGCTTTGGTATTTCAGAGGAAAAACAATACTGATGACATCCTTAAAATAAATATGGATAAAGTTGAAACTTCCGAAGCACTCCATACTTTATCATTAAAATGAATTATTTATAAACATTTCTGCTCATCTTATATTTTTATATTGAAAAAAAATATAAAATGCAACATGCAACAGTTTCAAAGATTTTGCTAATTCACTGTTCATACAAGAAAATCAGTCAATTGAAATAAATGCATTAGGTCCTAATCTATGGATTTCACATGGCTCGGCAGGGGCACAGCCATGTAGAGCCACTGTAGAGCCATTTCCAGCCAATCAGAATGATGTTTCCTCACAAAAGGGCTTTTTTACAGAAATACGCCCCCCCCCCCCCCCCATTGGAGGCAGCTTACGGTAGTGAAATGAACATTCAATTATCTGGAAACAGCTCTGGTGAACATTCCTGCAGTCAGCATGCCAATTACACACTGGCATTGTGCTGTGTGACAAAACTGCACATTTTAGTGACCTTTTTTTTGGTCCCCCTGCACAAGGTGCACCTGTGTAATAATAATGGTGTTTAATCAGCTTCTTGATATGCCACACCTTTCAGGTGGATGGATTATCTTGACAAAACGTAAAATGCTTACTAACAAGGATGTAAACACATTTGTGCACAAAATTTGAGAGAAATAAATCAGCTTTTTGTGCATATAGAACATTTCTGGGATGAAACATGTTTATAATTTGGTTCAGTGTAAAATAACAGGTTTAGAGCAGTGAACTGGACAGCAATATTTAGGCTATGCATATGCACATTTCATGTACAGTACAATGCAACTACATGTAGACTAATACCATAGAACTAATCCAACTCAGCTTTCAAATACAGTTGTCTTCCAATGAGTCTCTATGACATGAGTCTGACATGAGACTATGACATGAGTCTCTTTGACACGAGTCTCTTTGACATGAGACTCTATGACACGAGTCTCTTTGACACGAGTCTCTATGACATGAGTCTCTTTGACATGAGTCTCTTTGACATGAGTCTCTTTGACATGAGTCTCTTTGACATGAGTCTCTATGACACGAGTCTCTATGACATGAGTCTCTATGACATGAGTCTCTATGACATGAGTCTCTTTGACATGAGTCTCTTTGACATGAGTCTCTATGACATGAGTCTCTTTGACATGAGTCTCTATGACATGAGTCTTTTTGACATGAGTCTTTTTGACATGAGTCTCTTTGGCATGAGTCTCTATGACATGAGTCTCTATGACATGAGTCTTTTTGACATGAGTCTCTATGACATGAGTCTCTATGACATGAGTCTCTATGACATGAGTCTCTTTGACATGAGTCTCTATGACATGAGTCTCTTTGACATGAGTCTCTATGACATGAGTCTCTTTGACATGAGTCTCTATGACATGAGTCTCTTTGACATGAGTCTCTATGACATGAGTCTCTTTGACATGAGTCTCTATGACATGAGTCTCTTTGACATGAGTCTCTATGACATGAGTCTTTTTGACAGGAGTCTCTGACACAGGTAGGTATCACATTTGGTCAGATAAGGGTGACAGATACAGGGTGACAGATACAGGGTGACAGATACAGGGTGACGGATACAGGGTGACGGATACAGGGTGACAGATACAGGGTGACGGATAATAGAGGGTTGGTTCAAATTAGGAGTAAAAGTTTGAAAGGAAAAGCAACGATTTTACAATATTCCTAAAATAATAATCACATTTACAGTGGAAAATAAAACCAAACAAACAAAGGCTCTGTTGTAATGGTCAGTTATATTATCTCATTAATGTAGTATGTCGTTTTCCTGACACTAGAACAAGACAGTTGATCAGAATATATCATGGTGTGTCAGAAATTGCTGTCTAGACAGAAAAAGAACTGAAGTCAGATTTTGCAGTAACAAAATAAATGGAGTTACTGCGTTTTGCCTTTGGAGGGCAGAATTAAAAGTCTTATTGTACAACAGTGACAGTTGATTAGCTGTACCTTGCCAGTTAGCATTGATGCTAACAGCAAAACGAAACAACATTCCTTTGATTATTGTTATTATTTGCATGTTTGATATGATTCTATATGAACAAGAGGTTATGACTGCATGTTTGTCCTCTTCTAAAATCCAGAGTAAAACAATGAACAGTAGTTATACTAAACTATACAATATACTGTACAACCTCTATACAATACTAAACTATACTATTTACTGTATATTGATAGCGGATGTACAATGCCTTCAGAAAGTATTCAGACCCCTTGACTTTTTCCACATTTTGTTAGGTTACAACCTTATTCTAAAACTGATTAAATAGTTTTTCCCCCCTTACCCCCCTACACACAATACCCATGAAGACAAAGCAAAAACAGTTTTTTTCGAAATTTTAGCAAATTAATCAAAAAAGAAAAAATATAACATTTACATAAATATTCAGACTCTTTACTCAGGACTTTGTTGAAGCACCTTTGGCAGCGATTACAGTCTTGAGTCTTCTTGTGTATGACGCTGCAAGCTTGGCACACCTATATTTGGGGAGTTTCTCCCATTCTTCTCTGCAGATCCTCTCAAGCTCTGTCAGGTTGGATGGGGAGCATCGCTGAACAGCTATTTTCAGGTCTCTCCAGAGATGTTCGATCAGGTTCAAGTCCGGGCTCTGGCTGGGCCACTCAAGGACATTCAGAGACTTGTCCTGAAGCCACTTCTGCGTTGTCTTGGCTGTGTGCTTAGGGTCTTTGTCCTGTTGGACGGTGAACTGTTTCCCCAGTCTGAGGTCCTGAGTGCTCTGGAGCAGGTTTTCTTCAAGGATCTCTCTGTACTTACATCTGTTCATCTTTCCCTTTATCCTGACTAGTCTCCCAGTCCCTGACGCTGAAAAACATCCCCACAGCATGATGCCGCCACCACCATAGGGAAAGATGGGATGGTGACAGGTTTCCTCCAGACGTAACGCTTGGAATTCAGGCCAAAGAGTTCAAACTTGGTTTCATGAGAACAGAGAATCTGGTTTCTCATGGTCTGAGTCTTTAGGTGCCTTTTGGAAAACTAATAGGGCTGTCATGTGCCTTTTACTGAGGAGTGGCTTCCTTCTGGCCACTCTACCATAAAGGCCTGATTAGTGGAATACTGCAGAGATGGTTGTCCTTCTGGAAGGTTCTCCCATCTCCACAGAGGAACTCTGGAGCTCTGTCAGAGTGACCATCGGGTTCTTGGTCACCTCGTTGAACTAGGCCCTTCTCTGCGATTGCTCAGGTTGGCTGGGCGGCCAGCTCCAGGAAGAGTCTTGGTGGTTCCAAACTTCTTCCATTTAAGAATGATGGAGGCCACTGTGTTCTTGGGAACCTTCAATGATGCAGACATTTTTAGGTACCTTTCCCCAGATCTGTGCCTCGACACAATCCTGTCTCTGAGCTCTACGAACAATTCCTTCAACCTCATGGCTTGGTTTTTGCTCTGACATGCAATGTCAACTGTGGGACCTTATATAGACAGGTGTGTGTCTTTCCAAATCATGTCCAATTAATATAATTTACCACAGGTGGACTCCAATCAAGTTGCAGAAACATCTCAAGGATGATCAATGGAAACAGGATGCACCTGACCTCAATTTCGTGTCTCATAGCAAAGAGTCTGAATACTTATGTAAATAAGGTATTTTAAAAATATTTTTTTCCTGAATTCGCAAAAAAGAATCTCAAAACCTGTTTTCACTTTGTCATTATGGGATATTGTGTGTAGATTTCTGAGAATTTTTAAAATGTATTTAATCCATTTTAGAATAAGGCTGTAACATAACAAAATGTGGGGGGAAAAAAATCAAGGGGTCTGAATACTTTCCGAATGCACTGTAATCCTGCGCAGTACAGTACAGCACCACCGCCTGAGTAGGTCAGCCATATTAAAAACATCATCACAAGGTGACGTCATAGAAAAGTAAATCAGTAAAACAAGTGAAAGTCTCTCTTTCGTCGTTCCATGGTCTGGTTTTGGCACGCTGTATGACATAGATCCATCCCGAACCAAATTTACTCTGGGGGGGGGGGGGGGAGAATAACCCTGCAATGTTAGCCCAACATGTCTGTCTGCCTCGTTCGAATATGTAAAAAAAAAATGGGTGTCAGGTTACACGTCAACCAGACTGACACATGAGTTCTATGGGTGTCAGGTTACACGTCAACCAGACTGACACTTGAGTTCTATGGGTGTCAGGTTACACGTCAACCAGACTGACACTTGAGTTCTATGGGTGTCAGGTTACACGTCAACCAGACTGACACTTGAGTTCTATGGGTGTCAGGTTACACGTCAACCAGACTGACACTTGAGTTCTATGGGTGTCAGGTTACACGTCAACCAGACTGACACTTGAGTTCTATGGGTGTCAGGTTACACGTCAACCAGACTGACACTTGAGTTCTATGGGTGTCAGGTTACACGTCAACCAGACTGACACATGGGTTCTTTGTATGTCCAGTCGATATGTCTGTTGAGTCATACAGAGGTCCGTGGTTTCCTGATGACAAGCTGCACGGGGCCTTTGCTGACAGTCTTGATAATGTTCCAGGCGTCGTAATGCATGAGGCCTTGCAGCGAGCTCCCGTTCACCTCCAGTACCTCATCCCCCACGTCCACCACCCGCGACAGCTCCGCAGCACCACCTAGAGGATGGGAGGAGAACTTGCTTAGTCAAAATAATAAGCCAATATAAGGGGTAAAACTGTACATGCTTATGACAAGTCTTATAATGTATTATAACGTTATCATAATACTGGTTGGCTTTAAAGGGATACTTTAGGACTTTGGCTACTCTCCAGAGTCAGATGAACATGTGGGTCCCATTTTTATGTCTGGAGGAAGTTACAATTACTAAGTAGTGATATCCCAGTAGATACCCATAGACTTCCAGCCATTGAGCTAACCATTAGTTCATCTGACTCTGGGGAAGTATCCATTAGTTGATCTGACTCTGGGGAAGTATCCATTAGTTGATCTGACTCTGGGGAAGTATCCATTAGTTCATCTGACTCTGGGGAAGTATCCATTAGTTCATC
>NC_088212.1:3059862-3089862 GCF_036934945.1 Oncorhynchus masou masou | reverse complement strand
TCTCAGGGAGAGCCAGGTAGAGCTACAGCGTGGGCACCTCTCTCTCAAAGGGAGAGCCAGGTAGAGCTACAGCGTGGGCAGCTCTCAATTCAATTCAATTCAAGTGGCTTTATTGGCATGGGAAACATGTGTTAACATTGCCAAAGCAAGTAAGGTATATAATATATAAAGTGAAATAAACAATAAAAATTAACAGTAGACATCACACATACAGAAGTTTCAAAACAATAAAGACATTACAAATGTCATATTATATATATATACAGTGTTTTTACAATGTGCAAATGGTAAAGGACACAAGATAAAATAAATAAGATAGATATGTGTTGTATTTACAATGGTGCGTGTTCTTCACTGGTTGCCCTTTTCTCGTGGCAACAGGTCACAAATCTTGCTGCTCTGATGGCACACTGTGGAATTTCACCCAGTAGATATGGGAGTTTTTCAAAATTGGATTTGTTTTCGAATTCTTTGTGGATCTGTGTAATCTGAGGGAAATATGTCTCTCTAATATGGTCATACATTGGGCAGGAGGTTAGGAAGTGCAGCTCAGTTTCCACCTCATTTTGTGGGCAGTGAGCACATAGCCTGTCTTCTCTTGAGAGCCATGTCTGCCTACGGCGGCCTTTCTCAATAGCAAGGCTATGCTCGCTGAGTCTGTACATAGTCAAAGCTTTCCTTAATTTTGGGTCAGTCACAGTGGTCAGGTATTCTGCCGCTGTGTACTCTCTGTGTAGGGCCAAATAGCATTCTAGTTTGCTCTGTTTTTTTGTTAATTCTTTCCAATGTGTCAAGTAATTATCTTTTTATCTAGTAATTAGTAATTATCTCTCTCTCTCTCTCAGGGAGAGCCAGGTAGAGCTACAGAGTGGGCACCTCTCTCTCAAAGGGAGAGCCAGGTAGAGCTACAGCGTGGGCAGCTCTCTCTCTCTCTCTCAGGGAGAGCCAGGTAGAGCTACAGCGTGGGCACCTCTCTCTCAAAGGAAGAGCCAGGTAGAGCTACAGCGTGGGCAGCTCTCTCTCTCTCTCTCTCTCTCTCTCTCTCTCTCTCTCTCTCTCTCTCTCTCTCAGGGAGAGCCAGGTAGAGCTACAGCGTGGGCACCTCTCTCTCTCTCTCTCTCTCTCTCTCTCAGGGAGAGCCAGGTAGAGCTACAGCGTGGGCACTCTCTCTCTCTCTCTCTCTCTCTCTCTCTCTCTCTCTCTCTCAGGGAGAGCCAGGTAGAGCTACAGCGTGGGCAGCTCTCTCTCTCTCTCTCTCTCTCTCTCTCTCTCTCTCTCTCTCTCAGGGAGAGCCAGGTAGAGCTACAGCGTGGGCACCTCTCTCTCTCAGAGAGCCAGGTAGAGCTACAGCGAGCCACTTCCACCAAGTATTAACTCTGGGGTGTGAAGAGTATACGCAATCAAGAAATCATAATTTTAGTGTGTTTTTGATTAATTTAGAACATATTCTATACTTTTTAAAATTTTACTTTGAAAATGTGGAGCAGATTTTGTAGATCTGTAGGAATTTGTATTTATTTTAAAAAGGGAATAAAGGCAACTTTTAGAAACTGTATCTAAAATTGCCCAACTCCTCTGACTAGTTTTAGTGTCTGTCAGAGTGCCCACCTCTCTCACTCGGGGAGAGCGAGCTGGAGAGAAAGCTACGTCACCAGGTTATGCAGGCCTCCAATCACTGCAGCACTAGTTACAACTTTGTGGAATGACTTAATTCTAAGATATCTTTTTTATTTTTAATACATTTGCTACATTTTCTAAAAACCTGTTTTTGCTTTGTCATTATGGGGTATTGTGATGTCATTATGGGGTATTGTGATGTCATTATGGGGTATTGTGATGTCATTATGGGGTATTGTAATGTCATTATTGGGTATTGTGATGTCATTATGGGGTATTGTGATGTCATTATGGGGTATTGTGATGTCATTATTGGATATTGTGATGTCATTATGGGGTATTGTGATGTCATTATGGGGTATTGTGATGTCAGTATGGGGTATTGTGATGTCATTATTGGATATTGTGATGTCATTATGGGGTATTGTGATGTCATTATGGGGTATTGTGATGTCATTATGGACTATTGTGATGTCATTATTGGATATTGTGATGTCATTATGGGGTATTGTGATGTCATCATGGGGTATTGTGATGTCATTATTGGGTATTCTGATGTCATTATTGGGTATTCTGATGTCATTATTGGATATTGTGATGTCATTATGGGGTATTGTGATGTCATCATGGGGTATTGTGATGTCATTATTGGGTATTCTGATGTCATTATTGGGTATTCTGATGTCATTATTGGATATTCTGATGTCATTATTGGATATTGTGATGTCATTATGGGGTATTGTGATGTCATTATTGGGTATTCTGATGTCATTATGGTGTATTGTGTGTAGATTGATGAGAATTTGTATTTATTTAATCCATTTTAGATTACGGCTGTAACGTAACAAAATGTGGAAAAAGGAAAGGGGTCTGAATACTTTCCAGAATAATATATAATAAACACTTTACACTGAATAAAAGTTTCACCCACCTTCTTAGATACCAAAATATCCTCCTACCTTTCTGTCATGTCAACCATCCATTCAAATTAAGTAATTCCATGTGTCTGCCCTTTGTCTTTATAAACCTTCACACAGCCAATTCCATGATCTGGGTTATTCAAATCAGCAACACTACAGCTGTTGATTGCAGTGATCATCATTCATCACATATGCTATATATATAATCAATACTTGTGATATAGACACTGAGTGTATAAAACATTAGGAACACCTTCCTAATATTAATTTGCTTCCCCTTTTGCCCTCAGAACAGCCTCAATTCATCAGGTCATGGACTCTACAAGGTGTTGAAATCGTTCCACAGGGCTGCTGGCCTATGTTGACTCCAATGCTTCCCACAGTTGTGTCCAGTTGGCTGGATGTCCTTTGGGTGGTGGACCGTTCTAGATACACACAGGAAACTGTTGAGTGTGAAAAACCCAGCAGCATTACAGTTCTTGACACACTCAAACCAGTGCTCCTGGCACCTACTACCATACCCCGTTCAAAGGCACATACAGTGCCTTGCGAAAGTATTCGGCCCCCTTGAACTTTGCGACCTTTTGCCACATTTCAGGCTTCAAACATAAAGATATAAAACTGTATTTTTTTGTGAAGAATCAACTACAAGTGGGACACAATCATTAAGTGGAATGACATTTACTGGATATTTCAAACTTTTTTAACAAATCAAAAACTGAAAAATTGGGCGTGCAAAATTATTCAGCAGTGTTTACTTGGTTGAGGTCAGACACCACACCCTCATAGGGTAATTTCCCCCTATTAATCATATCACAATCAACTTTTTCCAGTTGAATGTAGACACAAATATACTTTTTTTTTGTAATAAACATTTTCTAAAATATGTTATGCAAACGTGCAAATGAGGTTATAAAATACGTGTATTATTGCATTTAACGAAAATCAATTTTTTGATGTCTGTTGAAGTATTTTGATTCCATTTTGTTAAGACACTCCAGGACTTGTCCAGAGCAGAAAAATACTTAAAAATACTGTATAATGTGGCTGTATAATATACTGTATATAATGTACTGTATAATATACTGTATATAATGTACTGTATAATATAATACTAAAATACACGCACGTAAAATACATTTATGGTGCATTTTTCCAAAGAAAAATTAGAGATACATTTTTGTTGTTGTTGTTCCTACGTACAATTTAACCTCTAGACTAGACTGTGCATAAGGGTCTGTGCAGCAGCCTGGATGTTTGACGTCCCTGGATGTTTGACGTCCCCTGGATGTTTGACGTCCCTGGATGTTTGACGTCCCCTGGATGTTTGACGTCCCCTGGATGTTTGACGTCCCTGGATGTTTGACGTCCCCTGGATGTTTGACGTCCCCTGAATGTTTGACGTCCCTGGATGTTTGACGTCCCCTGAATGTTTGACGTCCCTGGATGTTTGACGTCCCTGAATGTTTGACGTCCCCTGAATGTTTGACGTCCCCTGAATGATTGACGTCCCTGAATGTTTGACGTCCCCTGGATGTTTGACGTCCCTGAATGTTTGACGTCCCTGGATGTTTGACGTCCCTGGATGTTTGACGTCCCTGGATGTTTGACGTCCCTGGATGTTTGACGTCCCTGGATGTTTGACGTCCCTGAATGTTTGACGTCCCTGAATGTTTGACGTCCCCTGGATGTTTGACGTCCCCTGGATGTTTGACGTCCCTGGATGTTTGACGTCCCTGGATGTTTGACGTCCCTGGATGTTTGACGTCCCTGGATGTTTGACGTCCCCTGGATGTTTGACGTCCCTGAATGTTTGACGTCCCTGGATGTTTGACGTCCCATGTTTGACGTCCCTGAATGTTTGACGTCCCCTGGATGCTCGCTCTCCCCGAGTGAGAGAGGTGGGCACTCTGACAGACACTCAAACTAATCAGAGGAGTTTGGGAATTTTTCTAAACTTGACATTAATCCCCTTTAAATTTGATTTCTTCCCAACAGAAATGCTCCACATTTTCAAAGTGAAAGAAAAAGTATAGAAAATGTTAATAAATTAATTTGTATGTCTTCACACCCCAGAGGTACTACTTGGTGGAAGCTCTGTGTCACGCCCTGACCTTAGTTATCTTTGTTTTCTTATTTTGGTTAGGTCAGGGTGTGACAAGGGTGGTTTGTTTGGTTTTTGTATTGTCTAGGGGATTTTGTATGTCTAGAGTTTTTGTATGTATCGTTTTTTTTGTATGTTTAGGGGTTTATATGTCTATGGTTGCCTAGATTGGTTCTCAATCAGAGGCAGCTGTATATTGTTGTCTCTGATTGGGGACCATATTTAGCTAGCCACATTCCTTGGGTATTTTGTGGGTTGTTAGTCTATGTTTAGTTGCCTGTTCTGCACTAGCCATATTAGCTTCATGGTTCATTTTGTTGTTTTGTTTGTTTTGTTTAGTGTTCGTTCTTTAATTAAAGAAGATGGACGCTTACCACGCTGCGCCTTGGTCTTCTCATTATGACGACTGTGACACTCTGGGGTGTAATTTTACATTCTAAATGATTTATAGCTGTAATTTTACATTCTAAATGGTTTATAGCTGTACTTTTACAAACTCATTCTAAATTATTTATAGTTGTAATTGCTGCCAAAAGTGCGTGTGCCATGTGGAACAGGTTGTGTAGATCTGTAGGAAGAAAACCCAACATAATCCCCCTTTTAGCTAAATGTGACATATTTTCAAATTAAAATAGATTCCCTAACAATATGCCACATTACATTGCTCAAATATCCAAATAGCATTTCTGCTAAAATACAAAACACACTACTGTACTTACAGATATAGACTTCTGCTCAAGGTCCACTCCTCCAGCGATGCTGAAACCAAGGCCCGAACCCTCTTCTTTGGAGAAGACTACAAAGTGGGTATCATCTTTAACCTAGGGTAGAGGGGGGACCAGACGCAACACACACACAGAGACACAGGAAGTGAGCTTTCAAGACAAGGATGAAAATACTGTCTCAGACATATCGTTCATGCTCATGTCCTTTAGCCTTAATCCAGATCTGTTAATACCAACTCCTGTCACTCAACACTCAGTAAAGACAGCAGAAATACATCTGTGACCTAAACAAACACTGTGTTTGGTTACCTGAGAGAGAGCTTTGGCCTCCTGTAGCAGGGCCAACACATCGGTCTTGGAGGTCAGCGAGGCCAGGACCGTCTGCAGCTTACTCTGCTCCACCGGAGAGCCAGCCAGCACTGTCAAACTGGAAAGAAGACAGAAAATAAAACATTTAAATATAATAAATACTATAGAAGTGACACTGCTTTACTCGTGTGTCTGTCTCTGTCTGTCTGAAATCTTGGAAAATAGAAAAATATAGAGATGGTTGGTGTTTTTACTCACCTGATGGACCAGCTGCTGAGATCTGTTTGACCGTTAGTTTCCCCCTGAATGTCGTCCTGGCTGGCCCCACCGTCGCTCCGACTGGCCCTGGTCGGGGGCACACCTGTGGGTTCAGCAGGCAGTTGACAGCACCCTGTCTGGTTCTGGAGGGCCTCTGTGAACCTGGCTGGGTGGATCTCCAGCTCCGTCTTAAATGTGCCGTTGGTCCCTGGGTTGCTGGAGAAGTCATCGGTGTACAGCTTGTCCAGGTCGGGCATGCTAAGGGCCCTGAGCTCCCTCAATCTGGATCGGGACAGGTTGGCGTGGCCCCGAGCCTGGCGGCGCCGCATCACCGGGGGCGTTTGAGGAGTTAGTGTCACACCCCCTGGGGGCAACATTTTGGGGATTTCACCGTCCGCGAGTTCGTCCCGTGTTTGTCCAAGTGGAGCTTCGTTTGTGCTGCAGCTTTGTGTCAAAATGTCAACGTTCGGGAGAGTCAGACTTGACGGCGACTTGCGAAGCTGAGGCGACAAAGGGGTCAAGGGGTTCGAGACGTTAATGTTGTCGACGCATGAGCTGAAGCTTCTTCGTAGCGAGCGGCAGTCTACGGAGTTCACCGAGCCGGACATGTAGCCAGACAGTCTTCGGTTAAGAGGAGGCTTCAAAGTTGCCGTCAGAGCATAGGACTGAGCGAAGGACTGGATCTCGATACATTTGAGCGCTGGCTTATCGAAGCTGGCCAGGTTCTCGAAGGACTTGATCCTCTGGCGGACAGAGAAGGGGTTGGGATCCCCGGGGGTGCTGTTGTCCGTGGAGAAACTACGGCGCTCCATCATCTTCAGTTTGGACTTGTTGGCTTTCAGGTTTTCCACAGCCATATCTGTTAGACAGGAGTTTCTAAGAGGGATGTTTATGATATCATTGTTTATAGGCAAAGGAACCACATCTACGGATTCTAGGCCTATTGAGTTCACTGCTGAATCATTTGTAGTGACATTTTCTGGACTACACACAGAGTCAGGAGCAGCAGGCCTGAGATTGGTCTCTACTGCACTTCCATTGACGTGTGACGTAATATCTGGTATATGAGTCGTTTGAGTAATTGAGTAATTCTTTGAATTCACAGTTTCCTTTCGCATCAGAACTGGCGTAGACGATGAGGAGGAAGGAAGAGTAGAAGAGGAAGATGAGAGTCGCACCTCAATGAAAGACCTCTGGGTAGTTGGGACTGATTCCGGTTTTTCCTTGGACATAGCAGTAGCTGAAGTCACTTTCTCCTCTTTGTTAGGGTGAAGCTCCAACTTAGCTGACTGTGCTGCCTCCAACGTGGTAGTGGTTGTGGGATTGGACTTGGGGTTGCACTTGTCCTGTGTTCGGTCACCTGCTTTGGGCGAGGTGAGGCTCCTGCTACTGATTCTGCTCAGATCCAACTGTTTGCCAGTCTTTAAGCTGCTAGATGAGGCTGCTGCCTTTCTGGTTAGCAGAGGAGAGTCTACCTTCTTAGCTTGCAGTTTGGGGGACTGGAGCGGGGAAGTTTTGCTTGCTTTCCTGAGGACTGCCGGACTTTCGGCGCTGGCTGGTTTCGGGGAAAGCTGCTGCTGGGTTTTGTTCTTACTCTTAATGCTGAGCCCCTTCAGTTTGGACATCGGAAGACTAGTAGGGTTATTCTGGACCAACCTGGGTTCCAGAGGAACTTTCTCTCCCTCCTTGTCTCTTGTCGTTGTTAGAGATGGTCTCGATAAGCCAGATCTACTATAGTTGGAGGGCATTGCCGCCGTTGAATGGGATGCTGCTGATGATGATGATGTACTATTAGATAGTTTACCTGATGTCGGCCTGGCTGTCCTCTCCTGACTCCGTGGGGTGAGGCTTTGGGTAGCTGCTACAACAGAAATTGTCTGGCTGGGTTTTATCACAGGTGTAGCAACGTTGCTGCCACTAACCCCATTGGCAAAGCATTCTGAAGACCTTGCCGGGCCTGGAGTGGGTACAGAATCTGTGTCCTTGGAAGACTGGGGGTGCACCATTTGGCAAGGGGAAGCTTTGGACTCTGCAGTCAAACAGGCACCTGAGGACTGCGAGCCAGATAGACTCTGAGACAGCGAGGGGGAAGTGATAAGGTTGGATTGGGTTGTTGTTACCACAGAGCAGTCTTTGTTTTGCTGAGAGGCAGCAGCAGGGTGAGTAGCTGTCGTCATAGCAGTATCAGAAGTGACAGAAGCAACAGAGTCTAGTACTACATCAAAGGGCCCAGACTCCTTTGTATTGTGGCTGCCGTCAGAGCCAGAGATAGGGATAGAGAGCCGGGGAGACAATGGCCCATCTGTTGGGTGAGTCAGAGCTGCCTGGCTCAGAGTGCTGGGCCGCTGGGACTCACTGTAACAAATCTCCACTTCCTCCTCATCAGAATCTGTGTCCTGTGGCTCAGCGCAGACAACGCTGCTCCCCGGTTTGTTATCGCCGGCAGTGCCATGGCTGTTGTCGGTGACCGTGTCTTCACTCTCTGAATCGCTGTCCTCGACCAGGTTGTACATGTGGCACTTTGAGGCGGCAGAGGCACCGGGGGGTTTCTCCACCCCATTTGCAAGAGCATTCTTCCCCTCGTCTGTGAGACTGAGACTGCTAGAGTTTCTGGAGTATTTGTTCAAGAATGTTTTACCCACAGGCAAGAGGCTACCATTATTTCCAGAGTCCAAGACAGAGAAGTCCAACTGACTGGACCGTGTTGGAGGAGTCAGAACATTACATTTGTCATTCTCTGGCAGGGCCTTGCTGTCTAGAGCTGACTTGCAGGATGTGGTCTCAGTACATTGTGCTTCTGAAGGGGCTTTGGGGATTTTGGACGAGAGCGCACTCTCAACATCGGAGGAACTTAGTTCGGTTATGACGTCATCGATGTAGGTGACAGGTATTTCACTGCTGTGGTTGGTTGGGGCTGTGGGTTTGAAATTGTGATTTGTTGCTGAGGAGGAGGAGGAGGAGGAGGGAATCCCTGGATTTGGATAACCCCCATTGGCCTCCTGGGAAGTTCTGGACTGATCCAGTACGGAGGGTTCGATGACATCACAACTCCCCGATGACATCATGAGGCTGGAGAGGCGATCTACAGCTGTGGGAGGAAGATATGACTTAATGAATTAAAGGGGCAGTGAGAGGTTTTTGTTCGATACAACTTTGCTTTATAAGTTGCTCTTATACCGTTAAGATAACACTGTAATTACTACGATAACAACATGGCTGTTACATTATTCCAGTAACTGGAGTGTAACAACATGTTAAAACACTATTTTCTTGACATAACAACTAGATTTACTCACTCTCTCCAGATGTTCATTCTTCAACTCAATATGACACCATCATTCATCTCAATGACCCTGTGTCATCAAGCCATAGAGTGGAAAACTGAATGATTGGACACCAGTGTTTAACGGGATAGTCATTAATACCAATCATGTGACCTAAAGCACCAATAACGTCAAACAAAACCAGGAAGTGAGCTGACATATGGGTTCTGTTTTAGATATCAACATTCCTGCTATCCTCTGCCAGCGTATATGTTCCCTCTGTTCCACAAACAACTTCAAACTCTCTAATCTAAGCAGAACCAGCAGCCTGTTTGGTCCACAGCCCAGCAGAACCATATAGTCATATTCATTATGATCTAGGATCAGGTCCTCCCTGTCCATATAGTCATATTCATTATGATCAGGTCCTCCCTGTCCATATAGTCATGTTCATTATGATCAGGTCCTCCCTGTCCATATAGTCATATTCATTATGATCAGGTCCTCCCTGTCCATATAGTCATATTCATTATGATCAGGTCCTCCCTGTCCATATAGTCATATTCATTATGATCTAGGATCAGGTCCTCTCTGTCCATATAGTCATATTCATTATGATCAGGTCCTCCCTGTCCATATAGTCATATTCATTATGATCAGGTCCTCCCTGTCCATATAGTCATATTCATTATGATCTAGGATCAGGTCCTCCCTGTCCATATAGTCATATTCATTATGATCAGGTCCTCCCTGTCCATATAGTCATATTCATTATGATCTAGGATCAAGTCCTCCCTGTCCATATAGTCATATTCATTATGATCTAGGATCAGGTCCTCCCTGTCCATATAGTCATATTCATTATGATCAGGTCCTCCCTGTCCATATAGTCATATTCATTATGATCTAGGATCAGGTCCTCCCTGTCCATATAGTCATATTCATTATGATCAGGTCCTCCCTGTCCATATAGTCATATTCATTATGATCAGGTCCTCTCTGTCCATATAGTCATATTCATTATGATCTAGGATCAGGTCCTCTCTGTCCATATAGTCATATTCATTATGATCAGGTCCTCCCTGTCCATATAGTCATATTCATTATGATCAGGTCCTCCCTGTCCATATAGTCATATTCATTATGATCAGGTCCTCTCTGTCCATATAGTCATATTCATTATGATCAGGTCCTCTCTGTCCATATAGTCATATTCATTATGATCTATGATCAGGTCCTCTCTGTCCATATAGTCATATTCATTATGATCTAGGATCAGGTCCTCTCTGTCCATATAGTCATATTCATTATGATCAGGTCCTCTCTGTCCATATAGTCATATTCATTATGATCTAGGATCAGGTCCTCCCTGTCCATATAGTCATATTCATTATGATCAGGTCCTCTCTGTCCATATAGTCATATTCATTATGATCAGGTCCTCCCTGTCCATATAGTCATATTCATTATGATCTAGGATCAGGTCCTCTCTGTCCATATAGTCATATTCATTATGATCAGGTCCTCCCTGTCCATATAGTCATATTCATTATGATCTAGGATCAGGTCCTCTCTGTCTATATAGTCATATTCATTATGATCAGGTCCTCCCTGTCCATATGGTCATATTCATTATGATCAGGTCCTCCCTGTCCATATAGTCATATTCATTATGATCTAGGATCAGGTCCTCCCTGTCCATATAGTCATATTCATTATGATCAGGTCCTCTCTGTCCATATAGTCATATTCATTATGATCAGGTCCTCTCTGTCCATATAGTCATATTCATTATGATCAGGTCCTCTCTGTCCATATAGTCATATTCATTATGATCTAGGATCAGGTCCTCCCTGTCCATATAGTCATATTCATTATGATCAGGTCCTCCCTGTCCATATAGTCATATTCATTATGATCAGGTCCTCCCTGTCCATATAGTCATATTCATTATGATCTAGGATCAGGTCCTCCCTGTCCATATAGTCATATTCATTATGATCTAGGATCAGGTCCTCCCTGTCCATATAGTCATATTCATTATGATCAGGTCCTCCCTGTCCATATAGTCATATTCATTATGATCAGGTCCTCCCTGTCCATATAGTCATATTCATTATGATCTAGGATCAGGTCCTCCCTGTCCATATAGTCATATTCATTATGATCTAGGATCAGGTCCTCCCTGTCCATATAGTCATATTCATTATGATCTAGGATCAGGTCCTCCCTGTCCATATAGTCATATTCATTATGATCAGGTCCTCTCTGTCCATATAGTCATATTCATTATGATCTAGGATCAGGTCCTCCCTGTCCATATAGTCATATTCATTATGATCTAGGATCAGGTCCTCCCTGTCCATATAGTCATATTCATTATGATCAGGTCCTCCCTGTCCATATAGTCATATTCATTATGATCAGGTCCTCTCTGTCCATATAGTCATATTCATTATGATCTAGGATCAGGTCCTCCCTGTCCATATAGTCATATTCATTATGATCAGGTCCTCTCTGTCCATATGGTCATATTCATTATGATCTAGGATCAGGTCCTCCCTGTCCATATAGTCATATTCATTATGATCAGGTCCTCCCTGTCCATATAGTCATATTCATTATGATCAGGTCCTCTCTGTCCATATAGTCATATTCATTATGATCAGGTCCTCCCTGTCCATATAGTCATATTCATTATGATCAGGTCCTCTCTGTCCATATGGTCATATTCATTATGATCTAGGATCAGGTCCTCCCTGTCCATATAGTCATATTCATTATGATCAGGTCCTCCCTGTCCATATAGTCATATTCATTATGATCTAGGATCAGGTCCTCCCTGTCCATATAGTCATATTCATTATGATCTAGGATCAGGTCCTCTCTGTCCATATAGTCATATTCATTATGATCTAGGATCAGTTCCTCCCTGTCCATATAGTCATATTCATTATGATCTAGGATCAGGTCCTCCCTGTCCATATAGTCATATTCATTATGATCTAGGATCAGGTCCTCCCTGTCCATATAGTCATATTCATTATGATCTAGGATCAGTTCCTCCCTGTCCATATAGTCATATTCATTATGATCTAGGATCAGGTCCTCTCTGTCCATATAGTCATATTCATTATGATCAGGTCCTCTCTGTCCATATAGTCATATTCATTATGATCTAGGATCAGGTCCTCCCTGTCCATATAGTCATATTCATTATGATCTAGGATCAGGTCCTCCCTGTCCATATAGTCATATTCATTATGATCAGGTCCTCCCTGTCCATATAGTCATATTCATTATGATCAGGTCCTCCCTGTCCATATAGTCATATTCATTATGATCAGGTCCTCTCTGTCCATATAGTCATATTCATTATGATCAGGTCCTCCCTGTCCATATAGTCATATTCATTATGATCAGGTCCTCCCTGTCCATATAGTCATATTCATTATGATCAGGTCCTCTCTGTCCATATAGTCATATTCATTATGATCTAGGATCAGGTCCTCACTGTCCATATAGTCATATTCATTATGATCAGGTCCTCCCTGTCCATATAGTCATATTCATTATGATCTAGGATCAGGTCCTCCCTGTCCATATAGTCATGTTCATTATGATCAGGTCCTCTCTGTCCATATAGTCATATTCATTATGATCAGGTCCTCCCTGTCCATATAGTCATATTCATTATGATCTAGGATCAGGTCCTCCCTGTCCATATAGTCATATTCATTATGATCAGGTCCACCCTGTCCATATAGTCATATTCATTATGATCAGGTCCTCCCTGTCCATATAGTCATATTCATTATGATCTAGGATCAGGTCCTCCCTGTCCATATAGTCATATTCATTATGATCTAGGATCAGGTCCTCCCTGTCCATATAGTCATATTCATTGTGTTCTAGGATCAGGTCCTCCCTGTCCATATAGTCATATTCATTATGATCAGGTCCTCCCTGTCCATATAGTCATATTCATTATGATCAGGTCCTCCCTGTCCATATAGTCATATTCATTATGATCAGGTCCTCCCTGTCCATATAGTCATATTCATTATGATCTAGGATCAGGTCCTCCCTGTCCATATAGTCATATTCATTATGATCAGGTCCTCCCTGTCCATATAGTCATATTCATTATGATCAGGTCCTCTCTGTCCATATAGTCATATTCATTATGGTCTAGGATCAGGTCCTCCCTGTCCATATAGTCATATTCATTATGATCAGGTCCTCTCTGTCCATATAGTCATATTCATTATGATCTAGGATCAGGTCCTCCCTGTCCATATAGTCATATTCATTATGATCAGGTCCTCCCTGTCCATATAGTCATATTCATTATGATCTAGGATCAGGTCCTCCCTGTCCATATAGTCATATTCATTATGATCAGGTCCTCTCTGTCCATATAGTCATATTCATTATGATCTAGGATCAGGTCCTCCCTGTCCATATAGTCATATTCATTATGATCTAGGATCAGGTCCTCCCTGTCCATATAGTCATATTCATTATGATCAGGTCCTCTCTGTCCATATAGTCATATTCATTATGATCTAGGATCAGGTCCTCTCTGTCCATATAGTCATATTCATTATGATCAGGTCCTCTCTGTCCATATAGTCATATTCATTATGATCAGGTCCTCCCTGTCCATATGGTCATATTCATTATGATCAGGTCCTCCCTGTCCATATAGTCATATTCATTATGATCTAGGATCAGGTCCTCTCTGTCCATATAGTCATATTCATTATGATCAGGTCCTCTCTGTCCATATAGTCATATTCATTATGATCAGGTCCTCCCTGTCCATATAGTCATATTCATTATGATCTAGGATCAGGTCCTCTCTGTCCATATAGTCATATTCATTATGGTCTAGGATCAGGTCCTCCCTGTCCATATAGTCATATTCATTATGATCTAGGATCAGGTCCTCCCTGTCCATATAGTCATATTCATTATGATCTAGGATCAGGTCCTCCCTGTCCATATAGTCATATTCATTATGATCAGGTCCTCCCTGTCCATATAGTCATGTTCATTATGATCAGGTCCTCTCTGTCCATATAGTCATATTCATTATGATCAGGTCCACCCTGTCCATATAGTCATATTCATTATGATCAGGTCCTCTCTGTCCATATAGTCATATTCATTATGATCAGGTCCACCCTGTCCATATAGTCATATTCATTATGATCAGGTCCTCCCTGTCCATATAGTCATATTCATTATGATCAGGTCCTCTCTGTCCATATAGTCATATTCATTATGATCTAGGATCAGGTCCTCCCTGTCCATATAGTCATATTCATTATGATCTAGGATCAGGTCCTCTCTGTCCATATAGTCATATTCATTATGATCAGGTCCTCCCTGTCCATATAGTCATATTCATTATGATCTAGGATCAGGTCCTCCCTGTCCATATGGTCATATTCATTATGATCAGGTCCTCCCTGTCCATATAGTCATATTCATTATGATCAGGTCCTCCCTGTCCATATAGTCATATTCATTATGATCAGGTCCTCTCTGTCCATATAGTCATATTCATTATGATCAGGTCCTCCCTGTCCATATAGTCATATTCATTATGATCAGGTCCTCCCTGTCCATATAGTCATATTCATTATGATCAGGTCCTCTCTGTCCATATAGTCATATTCATTATGATCTAGGATCAGGTCCTCCCTGTCCATATAGTCAAATTCATTATGATCAGGTCCTCCCTGTCCATATAGTCATATTCATTATGATCTAGGATCAGGTCCTCCCTGTCCATATAGTCATATTCATTATGATCTAGGATCAGGTCCTCCCTGTCCATATAGTCATATTCATTATGATCAGGTCCTCCCTGTCCATATAGTCATATTCATTATGATCTAGGATCAGGTCCTCCCTGTCCATATAGTCATATTCATTATGATCAGGTCCTCCCTGTCCATATAGTCATATTCATTATGATCAGGTCCTCCCTGTCCATATAGTCATATTCATTATGGTCTAGGATCAGGTCCTCCCTGTCCATATTGTCATATTCATTATGATCAGGTCCTCCCTGTCCATATAGTCATATTCATTATGATCAGGTCCTCCCTGTCCATATAGTCATATTCATTATGATCTAGGATCAGGTCCTCCCTGTCCATATAGTCATATTCATTATGATCTAGGATCAGGTCCTCCCTGTCCATATTGTCATATTCATTATGATCAGGTCCTCCCTGTCCATATAGTCATATTCATTATGATCTAGGATCAGGTCCTCCCTGTCCATATAGTCATATTCATTATGATCTAGGATCAGGTCCTCTCTGTCCATATAGTCATATTCATTATGATCTAGGATCAGGTCCTCTCTGTCCATATAGTCATATTCATTATGATCAGGTCCTCCCTGTCCATATAGTCATATTCATTATGATCTAGGATCAGGTCCTCCTGTCCATATAGTCATATTCATTATGATCAGGTCCTCCCTGTCCATATAGTCATATTCATTATGATCAGGTCCTCCCTGTCCATATAGTCATATTCATTATGATCTAGGATCAGGTCCTCCCTGTCCATATAGTCATATTCATTATGATCAGGTCCTCCCTGTCCATATAGTCATATTCATTATGATCAGGTCCTCTCTGTCCATATAGTCATATTCATTATGATCAGGTCCTCTCTGTCCATATAGTCATATTCATTATGATCTAGGATCAGGTCCTCCCTGTCCATATAGTCATATTCATTATGATCAGGTCCTCTCTGTCCATATAGTCATATTCATTATGATCTAGGATCAGGTCCTCTCTGTCCATATAGTCATATTCATTATGATCAGGTCCTCCCTGTCCATATAGTCATATTCATTATTATCTAGGATCAGGTCCTCTCTGTCCATATAGTCATATTCATTATGATCAGGTCCTCCCTGTCCATATAGTCATATTCATTAGGATCAGGTCCTCCCTGTCCATATAGTCATATTCATTATGATCTAGGATCAGGTCCTCTCTGTCCATATAGTCATATTCATTATGATCAGGTCCTCTCTGTCCATATAGTCATATTCATTATGATCTAGGATCAGGTCCTCCCTGTCCATATAGTCATATTCATTATGATCAGGTCCTCTCTGTCCATATAGTCATATTCATTATGATCTAGGATCAGGTCCTCCCTGTCCATATAGTCATATTCATTATGATCAGGTCCTCCCTGTCCATATAGTCATATTCATTATGATCTAGGATCAGGTCCTCCCTGTCCATATAGTCATATTCATTATGATCAGGTCCTCTCTGTCCATATAGTCATATTCATTATGATCTAGGATCAGGTCCTCCCTGTCCATATAGTCATATTCATTATGATCTAGGATCAGGTCCTCCCTGTCCATATAGTCATATTCATTATGATCAGGTCCTCTCTGTCCATATAGTCATATTCATTATGATCAGGTCCTCTCTGTCCATATAGTCATATTCATTATGATCTAGGATCAGGTCCTCTCTGTCCATATAGTCATATTCATTATGATCAGGTCCTCTCTGTCCATATAGTCATATTCATTATGATCAGGTCCTCCCTGTCCATATAGTCATATTCATTATGATCTAGGATCAGGTCCTCTCTGTCCATAGTCATATTCATTATGATCAGGTCCTCTCTGTCCATATAGTCATATTCATTATGATCAGGTCCTCCCTGTCCATATAGTCATATTCATTATGATCTAGGATCAGGTCCTCTCTGTCCATATAGTCATATTCATTATGGTCTAGGATCAGGTCCTCCCTGTCCATATAGTCATATTCATTATGATCTAGGATCAGGTCCTCCCTGTCCATATAGTCATATTCATTATGATCTAGGATCAGGTCCTCCCTGTCCATATAGTCATATTCATTATGATCAGGTCCTCCCTGTCCATATAGTCATGTTCATTATGATCAGGTCCTCTCTGTCCATATAGTCATATTCATTATGATCAGGTCCACCCTGTCCATATAGTCATATTCATTATGATCAGGTCCTCTCTGTCCATATAGTCATATTCATTATGATCAGGTCCACCCTGTCCATATAGTCATATTCATTATGATCAGGTCCACCCTGTCCATATAGTCATATTCATTATGATCTAGGATCAGGTCCTCTCTGTCCATATAGTCATATTCATTATGATCAGGTCCTCCCTGTCCATATAGTCATATTCATTATGATCTAGGATCAGGTCCTCCCTGTCCATATGGTCATATTCATTATGATCAGGTCCTCCCTGTCCATATAGTCATATTCATTATGATCAGGTCCTCCCTGTCCATATAGTCATATTCATTATGATCAGGTCCTCTCTGTCCATATAGTCATATTCATTATGATCTAGGATCAGGTCCTCCTGTCCATATAGTCAAATTCATTATGATCAGGTCCTCCCTGTCCATATAGTCATATTCATTATGATCTAGGATCAGGTCCTCCCTGTCCATATAGTCATATTCATTATGATCTAGGATCAGGTCCTCCCTGTCCATATAGTCATATTCATTATGATCAGGTCCTCCCTGTCCATATAGTCATATTCATTATGATCTAGGATCAGGTCCTCCCTGTCCATATAGTCATATTCATTATGATCAGGTCCTCCCTGTCCATATAGTCATATTCATTATGATCAGGTCCTCCCTGTCCATATAGTCATATTCATTATGGTCTAGGATCAGGTCCTCCCTGTCCATATTGTCATATTCATTATGATCAGGTCCTCCCTGTCCATATAGTCATATTCATTATGATCAGGTCCTCCCTGTCCATATAGTCATATTCATTATGATCTAGGATCAGGTCCTCCCTGTCCATATAGTCATATTCATTATGATCTAGGATCAGGTCCTCCTGTCCATATTGTCATATTCATTATGATCAGGTCCTCCCTGTCCATATAGTCATATTCATTATGATCTAGGATCAGGTCCTCCCTGTCCATATAGTCATATTCATTATGATCTAGGATCAGGTCCTCTCTGTCCATATAGTCATATTCATTATGATCTAGGATCAGGTCCTCTCTGTCCATATAGTCATATTCATTATGATCAGGTCCTCCCTGTCCATATAGTCATATTCATTATGATCTAGGATCAGGTCCTCCCTGTCCATATAGTCATATTCATTATGATCAGGTCCTCTCTGTCCATATAGTCATATTCATTATGATCAGGTCCTCCCTGTCCATATAGTCATATTCATTATGATCAGGTCCTCCCTGTCCATATAGTCATATTCATTATGATCTAGGATCAGGTCCTCCCTGTCCATATAGTCATATTCATTATGATCAGGTCCTCCCTGTCCATATAGTCATATTCATTATGATCAGGTCCTCTCTGTCCATATAGTCATATTCATTATGATCTAGGATCAGGTCCTCTCTGTCCATATAGTCATATTCATTATGATCAGGTCCTCCCTGTCCATATAGTCATATTCATTATGATCTAGGATCAGGTCCTCCCTGTCCATATAGTCATATTCATTATGATCAGGTCCTCTCTGTCCATATAGTCATATTCATTATGATCAGGTCCTCCCTGTCCATATAGTCATATTCATTATGATCAGGTCCTCCCTGTCCATATAGTCATATTCATTATGATCTAGGATCAGGTCCTCCCTGTCCATATAGTCATATTCATTATGATCAGGTCCTCCCTGTCCATATAGTCATATTCATTATGATCTAGGATCAGGTCCTCCCTGTCCATATAGTCATATTCATTATGATCAGGTCCTCTCTGTCCATATAGTCATATTCATTATGATCTAGGATCAGGTCCTCCCTGTCCATATAGTCATATTCATTATGATCTAGGATCAGGTCCTCCCTGTCCATATAGTCATATTCATTATGATCAGGTCCTCTCTGTCCATATAGTCATATTCATTATGATCAGGTCCTCTCTGTCCATATAGTCATATTCATTATGATCAGGTCCTCCCTGTCCATATAGTCATATTCATTATGATCTAGGATCAGGTCCTCCCTGTCCATATAGTCATATTCATTATGATCAGGTCCTCTCTGTCCATATAGTCATATTCATTATGATCAGGTCCTCCCTGTCCATATAGTCATATTCATTATGATCAGGTCCTCCCTGTCCATATAGTCATATTCATTATGATCTAGGATCAGGTCCTCCTGTCCATATAGTCATATTCATTATGATCAGGTCCTCCCTGTCCATATAGTCATATTCATTATGATCTAGGATCAGGTCCTCCCTGTCCATATAGTCATATTCATTATGATCAGGTCCTCTCTGTCCATATAGTCATATTCATTATGATCTAGGATCAGGTCCTCCCTGTCCATATAGTCATATTCATTATGATCAGGTCCTCTCTGTCCATATAGTCATATTCATTATGATCAGGTCCTCTCTGTCCATATAGTCATATTCATTATGATCTAGGATCAGGTCCTCTCTGTCCATATAGTCATATTCATTATGATCAGGTCCTCTCTGTCCATATAGTCATATTCATTATGATCAGGTCCTCCCTGTCCATATAGTCATATTCATTATGATCTAGGATCAGGTCCTCTCTGTCCATATAGTCATATTCATTATGATCAGGTCCTCTCTGTCCATATAGTCATATTCATTATGATCAGGTCCTCCCTGTCCATATAGTCATATTCATTATGATCTAGGATCAGGTCCTCTCTGTCCATATAGTCATATTCATTATGGTCTAGGATCAGGTCCTCCCTGTCCATATAGTCATATTCATTATGATCTAGGATCAGGTCCTCCTGTCCATATAGTCATATTCATTATGATCTAGGATCAGGTCCTCCCTGTCCATATAGTCATATTCATTATGATCAGGTCCTCCCTGTCCATATAGTCATGTTCATTATGATCAGGTCCTCTCTGTCCATATAGTCATATTCATTATGATCAGGTCCACCCTGTCCATATAGTCATATTCATTATGATCAGGTCCTCTCTGTCCATATAGTCATATTCATTATGATCAGGTCCACCCTGTCCATATAGTCATATTCATTATGATCAGGTCCACCCTGTCCATATAGTCATATTCATTATGATCTAGGATCAGGTCCTCTCTGTCCATATAGTCATATTCATTATGATCAGGTCCTCCCTGTCCATATAGTCATATTCATTATGATCTAGGATCAGGTCCTCCCTGTCCATATGGTCATATTCATTATGATCAGGTCCTCCCTGTCCATATAGTCATATTCATTATGATCAGGTCCTCCCTGTCCATATAGTCATATTCATTATGATCAGGTCCTCTCTGTCCATATAGTCATATTCATTATGATCTAGGATCAGGTCCTCCTGTCCATATAGTCAAATTCATTATGATCAGGTCCTCCCTGTCCATATAGTCATATTCATTATGATCTAGGATCAGGTCCTCCCTGTCCATATAGTCATATTCATTATGATCTAGGATCAGGTCCTCCCTGTCCATATAGTCATATTCATTATGATCAGGTCCTCCCTGTCCATATAGTCATATTCATTATGATCTAGGATCAGGTCCTCCCTGTCCATATAGTCATATTCATTATGATCAGGTCCTCCCTGTCCATATAGTCATATTCATTATGATCAGGTCCTCCCTGTCCATATAGTCATATTCATTATGGTCTAGGATCAGGTCCTCCCTGTCCATATTGTCATATTCATTATGATCAGGTCCTCCCTGTCCATATAGTCATATTCATTATGATCAGGTCCTCCCTGTCCATATAGTCATATTCATTATGATCTAGGATCAGGTCCTCCCTGTCCATATAGTCATATTCATTATGATCTAGGATCAGGTCCTCCCTGTCCATATTGTCATATTCATTATGATCAGGTCCTCCCTGTCCATATAGTCATATTCATTATGATCTAGGATCAGGTCCTCCCTGTCCATATAGTCATATTCATTATGATCTAGGATCAGGTCCTCTCTGTCCATATAGTCATATTCATTATGATCTAGGATCAGGTCCTCTCTGTCCATATAGTCATATTCATTATGATCAGGTCCTCCCTGTCCATATAGTCATATTCATTATGATCTAGGATCAGGTCCTCCCTGTCCATATAGTCATATTCATTATGATCAGGTCCTCCCTGTCCATATAGTCATATTCATTATGATCAGGTCCTCTCTGTCCATATAGTCATATTCATTATGATCTAGGATCAGGTCCTCTCTGTCCATATAGTCATATTCATTATGATCAGGTCCTCCCTGTCCATATAGTCATATTCATTATTATCTAGGATCAGGTCCTCTCTGTCCATATAGTCATATTCATTATGATCAGGTCCTCCCTGTCCATATAGTCATATTCATTAGGATCAGGTCCTCCCTGTCCATATAGTCATATTCATTATGATCTAGGATCAGGTCCTCTCTGTCCATATAGTCATATTCATTATGATCAGGTCCTCTCTGTCCATATAGTCATATTCATTATGATCTAGGATCAGGTCCTCCCTGTCCATATAGTCATATTCATTAGGATCAGGTCCTCCCTGTCCATATAGTCATATTCATTATGATCAGGTCCTCCCTGTCCATATAGTCATATTCATTATGATCTAGGATCAGGTCCTCCCTGTCCATATAGTCATATTCATTATGATCTAGGATCAGGTCCTCCCTGTCCATATAGTCATATTCATAATGATCAGGTCCTCCCTGTCCATATAGTCATATTCATTATGATCAGGTCCTCTCTGTCCATATAGTCATATTCATTATGATCTAGGATCAGGTCCTCTCTGTCCATATAGTCATATTCATTATGATCAGGTCCTCCCTGTCCATATAGTCATATTCATTATGATCTAGGATCAGGTCCTCCCTGTCCATATAGTCATATTCATTATGATCAGGTCCTCCCTGTCCATATAGTCATATTCATTATGATCAGGTCCTCCCTGTCCATATAGTCATATTCATTATGATCTAGGATCAGGTCCTCCCTGTCCATATAGTCATATTCATTATGATCTAGGATCAGGTCCTCCCTGTCCATATAGTCATATTCATTATGATCTAGGATCAGGTCCTCTCTGTCCATATAGTCATATTCATTATGATCAGGTCCTCCCTGTCCATATAGTCATATTCATTATGATCTAGGATCAGGTCCTCTCTGTCCATATAGTCATATTCATTATGATCAGGTCCTCTCTGTCCATATAGTCATATTCATTATGATCAGGTCCTCCCTGTCCATATAGTCATATTCATTATGATCAGGTCCTCTCTGTCCATATAGTCATATTCATTATGATCAGGTCCTCTCTGTCCATATAGTCATATTCATTATGATCTAGGATCAGGTCCTCCCTGTCCATATAGTCATATTCATTATGATCAGGTCCTCTCTGTCCATATAGTCATATTCATTATGATCTAGGATCACGTCCTCCCTGTCCATATAGTCATATTCATTATGATCAGGTCCTCCCTGTCCATATAGTCATATTCATTATGATCTAGGATCAGGTCCTCCCTGTCCATATAGTCATATTCATTATGATCAGGTCCTCTCTGTCCATATAGTCATATTCATTATGATCAGGTCCTCCCTGTCCATATAGTCATATTCATTATGATCTAGAAGGCTAAGCAGATCCCAAGAAAAAGTTTTGGTCATGTCGATGTAGATCCCAATGTAGAAATTGAATGCATTATGTATGCATGGGACAATGACAGACAGACAGAGACACACACACAGAGACACATAGACAGAGACATACAGACAGAGACATACAGACAGAGACATATAGACAGGGACATACAGACAGAGACATACAGACAGGGACATAGAGACATACAGACAGGGACATACAGACAGAGACACATAGACAGAGACATACAGACAGAGACATACAGACAGAGACATACAGACAGAGACACACAGAGACATATAGACAGAGACATACAGACAGAGACACACAGAGACATATAGACAGAGACATACAGACAGAGACACACAGACAGGGACATACAGACAGAGACACATAGACAGAGACACACAGACAGAGACATATAGACAGAGACACATAGACAGAGACATATAGACAGAGACATACAGACAGAGACACACAGACAGGGACATTCAGACAGAGACACATAGACAGAGACATATAGACAGAGACATACAGACAGAGACACACAGACAGGGACATTCAGACAGAGACATATAGACAGAGACATATAGACAGAGACATATAGACAGAGACATACAGACAGAGACACACAGACAGAGACACACAGACCGAGACATATAGACAGAGACACACAGACAGAGACACACAGACAAAGACACACAGATTGGTTCGGTACGTTGGTGTTCCTGCTGTATCTGCTCATGTTGTCACATAAAGTCAAATTTCTGAATCTTTTTCAGCCTCGAGACCCAAATTAGAAATGGTCCATCTTCCCGTGATCCAAATTAAGAGGGCACAATGTGTGATTATAGATGTATACTCATCAAAACTCGCCACCCACCTCTCACATGCCCAGGGACCAATATGGGTCCCGACCCATAGTTTAAGAAAACCCTGATTCATAGGAATACATATTTATTTGTTTCTGCTTCGTGACCAAACATAAGCAACCCACAGGAATCCCACCACGTCCCAAAACAACAACAAAAAAAGCAATGCAAAAACGACACAAATCTAAACGTTGGCTAGCTAAAGAAAGCTAACAGCTAATGCTAGCTAACAAAGCGGTTAGCGGCGGAGGACTCCCCCAAACCTTCACTACCGGGCAGCTTCTAGTCACTACTGAGGTAAATGAACGGATAGTCACCATGGATACAAAGCCAGCAGCGTGACGTTCCCTTTGGGGTGCAGGGTTAGGGTACTGCCAGCAGGGGGCAGACTGCTGAGCCAGCTGAGATCCTACATCTTAGGGAAGGTAGCGTTAGGGAGGAGAGGTGGGGGGTGGGGGGACAGACCTGTGCTCAATAACTGCTGTAGGGGAGTAGTTCACAAGGGGTCCCGATCAAACACTTTAAAACCAGAGTTCATTTTTGTCAAATTTGAGCAAATTTTCGACTGAAGTGAGCTGTTGTCATTCAAGTGAACTATCCCTTTAAAAAATGCTTCCTGTCTCCTACCTTCTTTCAGGGATCCCTGATCTTGATGTTGATCTGTTTGTTGGATATGTGATATAATATCAGTGATACCTTATAAGAAACACCACTCAGGTTAAGGACACAACCCAGGTTAGGAACACCACCCAGGTTAAGGACACAACCCAGGTTAGGAACACCACCCAGGTTAGGAACACCACCCATGTTAGGAACACCACCCAGGTTAGGGACACCACCCAGGTTAGGAACACCACTCAGGATAAGGACCCACCCAGGTTAGGGACATCACCCAGGTTAGGGACACTACCCATGTTAGGGACACCACCCAGGTTAGGAACACGACCCAGGTTAGGAACACCACCCAGGTTAGGAACACCACTCAGGATAAGGACCCACCCAGGTTAGGGACATCACCCAGGTTAGGGACACCACCCAGGTTAGGGACACCACTCAGGATAAGGACCCACCCAGGTTAGGGACATCACCCAGGTTAGGGACACTACCCAGGTTAGGGACACCACCCAGGTTAGGAACACCACTCAGGATAAGGACCCACCCAGGTTAGGGACATCACCCAGGTTAGGGACACCACCCAGGTTAGGGACACCACCCAGGTTAGGAACACCACTCAGGATAAGGACCCACCCAGGTTAGGGACATCACCCAGGTTAGGGACACTACCCATGTTAGGGACACCACCCAGGATAGGAACACCACCCATGTTAGGGGCACCACCCAGGTTAGGAACACCACTAGGTTAGGAACACCACCCAGGTTAGGAACACCACTAGGTTAGGGACATCACCCAGGTTAGGGACATCACCCAGGTTAGGGACACCACCCAGGTTAGGAACACCACCCAGGTTAGGGACACCACCCAGGTTAGGAACATCACCCAGGTTAGGAACACCACCCATGTTAGGGACATCACCCAGGTTAGGAACACCACCCAGGTTAGGAATACCACCCAGGTTAGGGACACCACCCAGGTTAGGGACACCATCCAGGTTAGGAACACCACCCAGGTTAGGAACACCACCCATGTTAGGGGCACCACCCAGGTTAGGAACACCACTAGGTTAGGAACACCACCCAGGTTAGGGACACTACCCAGGTTAGGAACACCACTAGGTTAGGAACACAACCCAGGTTAGGGACACCACCCAGGTTAGGAACACCACTAGGTTAGGGACACCACCCAGGTTAGGAATACCACCCAGGTTAGGGACACCACCCAGGTTAGGGACACCATCCAGGTTAGGAACACCACCCAGGTTAGGAACACCACCCAGGTTAGGGACACCACCCAGGTTAGGAATACCACCCAGGTTAGGGACACCACCCAGGTTAGGGACACCATCCAGGTTAGGAACACCACCCAGGTTAGGAACACCACCCAGGTTAGGGACACCACCCAGGTTAGGAATACCACCCAGGTTAGGGACACCACCCAGGTTAGGGACACCATCCAGGTTAGGAACACCACCCAGGTTAGGAACACCACCCAGGTTAGGGACACCACCCAGGTTAGGGCGATTCTTTCGTTCCAGATGCTGGACCGTTGATTCCGTTATTCAGTTAGTATTGAAGAGGAAATAGTTCAACGTGCTGTTATAACGCTGTCATAGGGATGATACGACAGATCATAACAACCGCCAACATACTTCCTGTACCCTCCATGCTACTGACGGGTAAACTACACATTTCTTATGTTTCACGACGTAATGTCACTTATACAAATCTGAATAGGTGGTTGTCACAGGGCAGATATGATGTCACTGCACGACAGCATTTTATAAAGGGCATGACGTCAAATGACGGGTTGTTTGATTCCCCAGGGTGCTTAGTGAAGGTTGACATGGTCTCACCTGACACAGGCCTCTTGACCTCTAGCCTGAGCGTCACAGGAAGGTTGTGCATGAGCTCACAGACGTCGTGGTAGGAAGAGGATCCAACGGGAGTTTCCCCGATCGATATGATCTCATCTCCCACACACATCCTGCCCCGGGATTCCTGCAACCAGGGTCACGTGTCATAAGGTTCACAGGACCAAAGAAGGGAACCGTGTATGAGGTCATAAAAAGCGGACAGTGTATAAGGTCATAAAAAGGGGACAGTGTATGAGGTCATAAAAAGGGGACAGTGTATGAGGTCATAAAAAGGGGACAGTGTATGGGGTCATAAAAAGGGGCCAGTGTATGAGGTCATAAAAAGGGGACAGTGTATGAGGTCATAAAAAGGGGACAGTGTATGAGGTCATAAAAAGGGGACAGTGTATGGGGTCATAAAAAGGGGACGGTGTATGAGGTCATAAAAAGGGGACAGTGTATGAGGTCATAAAAAGCGGACAGTGTATAAGGTCATAAAAAGGGGACAGTGTATGAGGTCATAAAAAGGGGACAGTGTATGAGGTCATAAAAAGGGGACAGTGTATGGGGTCATAAAAAGGGGCCAGTGTATGAGGTCATAAAAAGGGGACAGTGTATGAGGTCATAAAAAGGGGACAGTGTATGAGGTCATAAAAAGGGGACAGTGTATGAAGTCATAAAAAGGGGACAGTGTATGGGGTCATAAAAAGGGGACAGTGTATGAGGTCATAAAAAGGGGACAGTGTATGAGGTCATAAAAAGGGGACAGTATATGAGGTCATAAAAAGGGGACAGTGTATGAGGTCATAAAAAGGGGACAGTGTATGGGGTCATATCATAAAAAGGGGCCAGTGTATGAGGTCATAAAAAGGGGACAGTGTATGAGGTCATAAAAAGGGGCCAGTGTATGAGGTCATAAAAAGTGGCCAGTGTCTGAGGTCATAAAAAGGGGCCAGTGTATGAGGTCATAAAAAGGGGCCAGTGTATGAGGTCATAAAAAGGGGCCAGTGTATGAGGTCATAAAAAGGGGCCAGTGTATGAGGTCATAAAAAGGGGCCAGTGTATGAGGTCATAAAAAGGGGACAGTGTATGAGGTCATAAAAAGGGGCCAGTGTATGAGGTCATAAAAAGGGGCAGTGTACAGATCAGATAAATCATTATGTTATGTAATGGTAGGTGAAGACATTAGGACAAGGAACAGACAGCCAGAGTAATAGTTTTATATTGCAGTGTACTGCAGTTAGATACATATAGTCTGCTGACTTCTGATTGACTCATTATACCAGTGGTGATTAACCTGGTGGATTTTTGATGTCTGTGTTGACATTAGCCTGGAATCCAAACTGATACGGTGAGATATCAGTTTGGATTCCAGGCTGGGGAGACGGTAGACGTACCCTCTCGGCCGCTCCTCCAGGCCTCAGTCCAGTGATCACCACCTTCAGAGGAGAAGACTTGATCTCCAGGTCCAGACCGAAGGACTCTTCCTCACTCCTCCTCAGGACCACCTTGTCGATGGTGCAGACCCCCGCCAGCTCGCTGCAGGCCTCGCCCATCTTACAGAGGGGGTTGGGGTTAGAACCAGGCCGTCCTAAGGAGCAGCTGGAACCTACCCCAGGCTGAGGGAACAGAAACTGGGAGGATAGGGAGGTCGGAGACTCCTCTCCTTTGGTTCTCTGGTTCTGCTGGTTAGTTGGCTGGGCCTCGATGCTCATCATGCTCTTGACGCGGGTCACGGCCTTGTGTTCCAGCTTGGGGGAGCGCTTGGGCTCCAGGGGACCCTGAAGGTCCTTCCTCACACCCAGGTTACTAGGGCCTGTTGTGGGGCTAGACCCTCCTTCCCCGACCCCTTCCTCTGACCCCAGAGAGATTCTGTAGAGCGGGGAGAGCGGTCCCTCGCTCTCCTCGTCCACCTCAACTGATGATGTAGCGATCACAGTACCAGAGTCAGCAAGCACCACGGGGGTAGTGCCACGACCAGCCACCCGGTGGACCGGCGGGGTCACTAGAGAGAGACAGAGAGAGCGAGTGAGAGAGACAGAGCGAGAGATAGAGAGAGAGACAGAGAGACAGAGACAGAGAGAGAGTGAGAGAGACAAAGAGAGAGCGAGAGAGTGAGACAGAGAGAGTGAGAGAGACAAAGAGAGAGAGTGAGACAGAGAGAGTGAGAGAGACAGAGCGAGAGATAGAGAGAGGGAGAGACAGAGAGAGAGAGACAGAGACAGAGACAGTGAGAGAGACAAGGAGAGAGAGAGAACGAGGGAGAGAGAGAGAGAAAGAGAGAGAGAACGAGGGAGAGAGAATGAGGGAGAGAGAGAGAGAAAGAGAGAATAAAAAATAAATAAATGAGGGGTTTAATGCACATCCAACTGATGCACAGGAACTGAACAAAAATACCCAAAAAGGGATCTCTTCATAAAATTAGTGAGACAAATACAACATTTCGAGTCAACCACACCAAAACGTTTCGACCAACACGAACCTCACCTGCATCGTCTTCATCATCATCATCATCATCATCGCTGATCTCCTCCTCATAGCAGATGACCCGTCTCTGTCGGAGCAGCGGGCTGCGGACTGCGCCGCAACCGGGACTACCCACACTGGGCTGGTTGGCCTCCGCCGGCCGGTTAACCACGGGGTCACCGCGGGCCCCAACCTCCACTACCACACAGGAGCCCCAGAGGAGATACACGGAGAGGGACAAGTCAGAGCGCCGTTCAACTGAATGCTCATTCTAGCCATGACACTGGAAAATCCCTAGTAACCCTGGACTGTACCATGTGGCTGTGTGCGTGTGTGTGTGTGTGTGTGTGTGTGTGGGGGGGGGGGGGGAGGGGGTAGTAGACTGTACCATGTGGCTGTGTAGGGGGTAGTAGACTGTACCATGTGGCTGTGTAGGGGGTAGTAGACTGTACCATGTGGCTGTGTAGGGGGGTAGTAGACTGTACCATGTGGCTGTGTAGGGGGGTAGTAGACTGTACCATGTGGCTGTGTAGGGGGGTAGTAGACTGTACCATGTGGCTGTGTAGGGGGGTAGTAGACTGTACCATGTGGCTGTGTAGGGGGGTAGTAGACTGTACCATGTGGCTGTGTAGGGGGGGTAGTGTTGGAGCTCCTGTGGTTGAGCATGTCGTCATCACTGGAGCACATCGCCATGGTTTCTGACAGCGACGAATGACTGGTCACTTCCTGGGAGAAATACTGAGATAGCTCCGCCTCCGAACTCAGTGACCCTTGCTGCATGGAGGGAGAGAGAAGACTGATTGATGTGTAGACTGCTGTGGACTATGACTAGTGATACTAGCCTGTTGGGGAACCTTCAGAATGTAGTAATTACAATTACCAAGTAAAACTGGATGGATTGATGGGTTGATTGATGGATGGATTGATGGGTTGATTGATTGACTGATATATATATATATATATATATATATATATATATATATATATATATATATATAGCTCCACATTGATCTGGTACTCCCTGTATATAGCTCAACATTGATCTGGTACTTCCTGTATATAGCTCCACATTGATCTGGTACTGGTACTCCCCGTATATAGCTCCACATTGATCTGGTACTTCCTGTATATAGCTCCACATTGATCTGGTACTTCCTGTATATAGCTCCACATTGATCTGGTACTTCCTGTATATAGCTCCATATTGATCTGGTACTCCCTGTATATAGCTCCATATTGATCTGGTACTTCCTGTATATAGCTCCATATTGATCTGGTACTTCCTGTAT
>NC_088212.1:3049862-3052362 GCF_036934945.1 Oncorhynchus masou masou | reverse complement strand
CCAGCCACTGGGGAGCCAGACCCAGCCACTGGGGAGACAGACCCAGCCACTGGGGAGCCAGACCCAGCCACTGGGGAGACAGACCCAGCCACTGGGGAGCCAGCCCCTCTGTTTTATCAGTTATCTGGGTGGTTGGTCTCTGTTTTATCAGTTTTCTGGGTGGCTGGTCTCTGTTTTATCAGTTGTCTGGGTGGCTGGTCTCTGTTCCATCAGTTGTCTGGGTGTCTGGTCTCTGTTTCATCAGTTGTCTGGGTGGCTGGTCTCTGTTTTATCAGTTTTCTGGGTGGCTGGTCTCTGTTTTATCAGTGGTCTGGGTGGCTGGTCTCTGTTTTATCAGTTGTCCAGGTGTCTGGTCTCTGTTTTATCAGTTGTCTGGGTGGCTGGTCTCTGTTCCATCAGTTGTCTGGGTGGCTGGTCTCTGTTTCATCAGTTGTCTGGGTGGCTGGTCTCTGTTTTATCAGTTGTCCAGGTGGCTGGTCTCTGTTTTATCAGTTGTCTGGGTGGCTGGTCTCTGTTTTATCAGTTGTCCAGGTGTCTGGTCTCTGTTTTATCAGTTGTCTGGGTGGCTGGTCTCTGTTTTATCAGTTGTCTGGGTGGCTGGTCTCTGTTTCATCAGTTGTCTGGGTGGCTGGTCTCTGTTTTTTCAGTTTTCTGGGTGGCTGGTCTCTGTTTCATCAGTTGTCTGGGTGGCTGGTCTCTGTTTTATCAGTTGTCTGGGTGGCTGGTCTCTGTTTTATCAGTTGTCCAGGTGGCTGGTCTCTGTTTTATCAGTTGTCTGGGTGGCTGGTCTCTGTTTCATCAGTTGTCTGGGTGGCTGGTCTCTGTTTTATCAGTTGTCTGGGTGGCTGGTCTCTGTTTTATCAGTTGTCCAGGTGGCTGGTCTCTGTTTTATCAGTTGTCTGGGTGGCTGGTCTCTGTTTCATCAGTTGTCTGGGTGGCTGGTCTCTGTTTCATCAGTTGTCTGGGTGGCTGGTCTCTGTTTTATCAGTTGTCTGGGTGGCTGGTCTCTGTTTTATCAGTTGTCCACGTGGCTGGTCTCTGTTTTATCAGTTGTCCACGTGGCTGGTCTCTGTTTTATCAGTTGTCTGGGTGGCTGGTCTCTGTTTTATCAGTTGTCTGGGTGGCTGGTCTCTGTTTTATCAGTTGTCCACGTGGCTGGTCTCTGTTTTATCAGTTGTCTGGGTGGCTGGTCTCTGTTTTATCAGTTGTCTGGGTGGCTGGTCTCTGTTTTATCAGTTGTCCACGTGGCTGGTCTCTGTTTTATCAGTTGTCTGGGTGGCTGGTCTCTGTTCCATCAGTTGTCTGGGTGGCTGGTCTCTGTTTTATCAGTTGTCCAGGTGGCTGGTCTCTGTTTTATCAGTTGTCCAGGTGGCTGGTCTCTGTTTCATCAGTTGTCCAGGTGGCTGGTCTCTGTTTCATCAGTTGTCTGGGTGGCTGGTCTCTGTTTTATCAGTTGTCTGGGTGGCTGGTCTCTGTTTCATCAGTTTTCTGGGTGGCTGGTCTCTGTTTCATCAGTTGTCTGGGTGGCTGGTCTCTGTTTCATCAGTTGTCTGGGTGGCTGGTCTCTGTTTCATCAGTTGTCCAGGTGGCTGGTCTCTGTTTTATCAGTTGTCTGGGTGGCTGGTCTCTGTTTTATCAGTTGTCCAGGTGGCTGGTCTCTGTTTTATCAGTTGTCTGGGTGGCTGGTCTCTGTTTTATCAGTTGTCTGGGTGGCTGGTCTCTGTTTTATCAGTTGACAGGGTGTCTGGTCTCTGTTTTATCAGTTGTCCAGGTGGCTGGTCTCTGTTTTATCAGTTGTCTGGGTGGCTGGTCTCTGTTTTATCAGTTGTCTGGGTGGCTGGTCTCTGTTTTATCAGTTGTCTGGGTGGCTGGTCTCTGTTTTATCAGTTGTCTGGGTGGCTGGTCTCTGTTTTATCAGTTGTCTGGGTGGCTGGTCTCTGTTTTATCAGTTGTCTGGGTGTCTGGTCTCTGTTTTATCAGTTGTCCAGGTGGCTGGTCTCTGTTTTATCAACTGTCTGGGTGTCTGGTCTCAGATGATCCTGCAGGTGAAGAAGCCGGATGTGGAGGTCCTGGTCTGGTTACACATGATCTGCAGTTGTGAGGCCAGTTGGATGTGCTGCCAAATTCTCTCAAATTACGTTGGAGGCGGCTTATGGTAGAGAAATGAACATTCAATTCTCTATGCAATAGCTCTGGTGGACAATCCTGCGGTCAGCTTGCCAATTGCAGGCTCCCTCAAAACTTGAGACATCTGTGTGGAACTGTGTTTTGTGACAAAACTACACATATTAGAGTGTATTTTTATTGTTCCCAGCACAAGGTGCACCTGTGTAATGATCATGCTGTTTAATCAGATTCTTGATATGCCACAACTGTCAGGTGGATGGATTATCTTGGCAAAGGAGAAATGCTCCCTAACAGAGATGTAAAGACACTGTGCACACAATCTGAGAGAAATAAGCTGCTAATTTCAGCTCATGAAACACGGGACCAACACTTT
>NC_088212.1:3032362-3044862 GCF_036934945.1 Oncorhynchus masou masou | reverse complement strand
CCCATACCGGACCCAGTTCCTCTCTCTTCCTGAATGAGAGAAACCTGCTGTTCTGTTCTCCCATACCGGACCCAGTTCTCTCTTCCTGAATGAGAGAAACCTGCTGTTCTGTTCTCCCATACCGGACCCAGTTCCTCTCTCTTCCTGAATGAGAGAAACCTGCTGTTCTGTTCTCCCATACCGGACCCAGTTCCTCTCTCTTCCTGAATGAGAGAAACCTGCTGTTCTGTTCTCCCATACCGGACCCAGTTCCTCTCTTCCTGAATGAGAGAAACCTGCTGTTCTGTTCTCCCATACCGGACCCAGTTCCTCTCTCTTCCTGAATGAGAGAAACCTGCTGTTCTGTTCTCCCATACCGGACCCAGTTCCTCTCTCTTCCTGAATGAGAGAAACCTGCTGTTCTGTTCTCCCATACCGGACCCAGTTCTCTCTCTTCCTGAATGAGAGAAACCTGCTGTTCTGTTCTCCCATACCGGGACCCAGTTCCTCTCTTCCTGAATGAGAGAAACCTGCTGTTCTGTTCTCCCATACGGGACCCAGTTCTCTCTCTTCCTGAATGAGAGAAACCTGCTGTTCTGTTCTCCCATACCGGACCCAGTTCCTCTCTCTTCCTGAATGAGAGAAACCTGCTGTTCTGTTCTCCCATACCGGACCCAGTTCCTCTCTCTTCCTGAATGGGAGAAACCTGCTGTTCTGTTCTCCCATACCGGACCCAGTTCCTCTCTCTTCCTGAATGAGAGAAACCTGCTGTTCTGTTCTCCCATACCGGACCCAGTTCCTCTCTCTTCCTGAATGAGAGAAACCTGCTGTTCTGTTCTCCCATACCGGACCCAGTTCCTCTCTCTTCCTGAATGAGAGGAACCTGCTGTTCTGTTCTCCCATACCGGACCCAGTTCCCTCTCTTCCTGAATGGGAGAAACCTGCTGTTCTGTTCTCCCATACCGGACCCAGTTCTCTCTCTTCCTGAATGAGAGAAACCTGCTGTTCTGTTCTCCCATACCGGACCCAGTTCCTCTCTCTTCCTGAATGAGAGAAACCTGCTGTTCTGTTCTCCCATACCGGACCCAGTTCCTCTCTCTTCCTGAATGAGAGAAACCTGCTGTTCTGTTCTCCCATACCGGACCCAGTTCCTCTCTCTTCCTGAATGAGAGAAACCTGCTGTTCTGTTCTCCCATACCGGACCCAGTTCCCTCTCTTCCTGAATGAGAGAAACCTGCTGTTCTGTTCTCCCATACCGGACCCAGTTCCTCTCTCTTCCTGAATGAGAGAAACCTGCTGTTCTGTTCTCCCATACCGGACCCAGTTCCTCTCTCTTCCTGAATGAGAGAAACCTGCTGTTCTGTTCTCCCATACCGGACCCAGTTCCTCTCTTCCTGAATGAGAGAAACCTGCTGTTCTGTTCTCCCATACCGGACCCAGTTCCTCTCTTCCTGAATGAGAGAAACCTGCTGTTCTGTTCTCCCATACCGGACCCAGTTCCTCTCTCTTCCTGAATGAGAGAAACCTGCTGTTCTGTTCTCCCATACCGGACCCAGTTCCTCTCTCTTCCTGAATGAGAGAAACCCGCTGTTCTGTTCTCCCATACCGGACCCAGTTCCTCTCTCTTCCTGAATGAGAGAAACCCGCTGTTCTGTTCTCCCATACCGGACCCAGTTCCTCTCTCTTCCTGAATGAGAGAAACCCGCTGTTCTGTTCTCCCATACCGGACCCAGTTCCTCTCTTCCTGAATGAGAGAAACCCGCTGTTCTGTTCTCCCATACCGGACCCAGTTCCTCTCTCTTCCTGAATGAGAGAAACCTGCTGTTCTGATCTCCCATACCGGACCCAGTTCCTCTCTCTTCCTGAATGAGAGAAACCTGCTGTTCTGATCTCCCATACCGGACCCAGTTCCTCTCTCTTCCTGAATGAGAGAAACCTGCTGTTCTGATCTCCCATACCGGACCCAGTTCCTCTCTTCCTGAATGAGAGAAACCTGCTGTTCTGTTCTCCCATACCGGACCCAGTTCCTCTCTTCCTGAATGAGAGAAACCTGCTGTTCTGTTCTCCCATACCGGACCCAGTTCCTCTCTCTTCCTGAATGAGAGAAACCTGCTGTTCTGTTCTCCCATACCGGACCCAGTTCCTCTCTTCCTGAATGAGAGAAACCTGCTGTTCTGTTCTCCCATACCGGACCCAGTTCCTCTCTCTTCCTGAATGAGAGAAACCTGCTGTTCTGTTCTCCCATACCGGACCCAGTTCCTCTCTCTTCCTGAATGAGAGAAACCTGCTGTTCTGTTCTCCCATACCGGACCCAGTTCCTCTCTCTTCCTGAATGAGAGAATCCCGCTGTTCTGTTCTCCCATACCGGACCCAGTTCCTCTCTTCCTGAATGAGAGAAACCCGCTGTTCTGTTCTCCCATACCGGACCCAGTTCCTCTCTCTTCCTGAATGAGAGAAACCCGCTGTTCTGTTCTCCCATACCGGACCCAGTTCCTCTCTCTTCCTGAATGAGAGAAACCCGCTGTTCTGTTCTCCCATACCGGACCCAGTTCTCTCTCTTCCTGAATGAGAGAAACCCGCTGTTCTGTTCTCCCATACCGGACCCAGTTCCTCTCTCTTCCTGAATGAGAGAAACCCGCTGTTCTGTTCTCCCATACCGGACCCAGTTCCTCTCTTCCTGAATGAGAGAAACCTGCTGTTCTGTTCTCCCATACCGGACCCAGTTCCTCTCTCTTCCTGAATGAGAGAAACCTGCTGTTCTGTTCTCCCATACCGGACCCAGTTCCTCTCTCTTCCTGAATGAGAGAAACCCGCTGTTCTGTTCTCCCATACCGGACCCAGTTCCTCTCTCTTCCTGAATGAGAGAAACCCGCTGTTCTGTTCTCCCATACCGGACCCAGTTCCTCTCTCTTCCTGAATGAGAGAAACCCGCTGTTCTGTTCTCCCATACCGGACCCAGTTCCTCTCTCTTCCTGAATGAGAGAAACCTGCTGTTCTGTTCTCCCATACCGGACCCAGTTCCTCTCTCTTCCTGAATGAGAGAAACCACGAGGCTGCACTCTACTGTAGAGGAGGCTACAGTACTTGTCCGTCAGAGATCTTCGACTGACGGTGTTGAGAGCCGTTTGAAGTGAGCTACTTGGCCTTATTTAAACGCAACACGATTGACATCAGCAGCCATTTACTTCTCCTCTCAGACCTGGATTCTTAGCATTTCATTAGCCTTTTGTCTTTCTTTTGATTTTAAGATGATTCCTTATGCTGATTGATATCAGGGTTGATTGATATCTGGGTTCCCTATTAAAGGGATCCTACAGGTGATGTTTCTAGTTCCTAGTTGATTGATATCAGGGCCCCCTATTAAAGGGATCCTACAGGTGAGGTTTCTAGTTCCTAGTTGATTGATATCAGGGTCCCCTATTAAAGGGATCCTACAGGTGATGTTTCTAGTTCCTAGTTGATTGATATCAGGGTCCCCTATTAAAGGGATCCTATTAAAGGGATCCTACAGCTGTTGTTTCTAGTTCCTAGCTGATTGATAGTGTTCTTAATGTCGACAGAGCTATACTAATGGTTCTTTAAGGGAAATAGCCTAACCACACTCAACATGGAATTTAAACCCTGTAAATATGGGGATCTTGACCTGATCCAAGGTATGCGTCTAGGTGAGCGGGGTTGTGACCTACCTGAGTCGTCCATCCATCTTGGCGACAGAGCCGGGGGCCAGACTGTGGATGTAGATGGCTGGAACACTGTTCTCTAGAGTTAGACAGCAGGCCCCTATACCCAGACCCACCCCGGGCTCTGACACACACACACACACACACACACACACACACAGACACACACACGCACACACGCACACACATACGCACACACACACACACACACACACACACGCACACACACGCACACGCGCACACACACACACACGCACACACACACACACGCACACACGCACACGCGCACACACACACAGGACACAGAAAAGAATAGGACAGCAGATTAGACAAGGAAGGTAGAGAGTTTCCATTTCTCAATGTCCTCTCTCCTTCTCTAGCTTCCTCATGAAGCGATATACATTTGTATTAAATGAAACAAGTGTTTACTAAATCACACCGAAGCAGAGAAGAGAGAAGAGTGATACCTTCCAAATAAGAGACGAGCTCATTACAAATCTAATCAAATCTAGAGACATGACACCTCCAGGTATTGAGCAATCCTTCCTGAAGTGAACTTCCCTCGTAAATGACCTCTGCTGTGTTCCAAGACTAACAGGTTTGTACCCTGGCAGGACAGTCTGTTATGATCCCAGGTGTCAAACTGGCTCGTGAAATGTTCCCATTGGTACACAGTCTAATGGCAGTCGTTGCCAACGTGCATTACGTGTTCTGGTGGCAATGCTAACGCCTTAAAATACCACCAGTCAAAAACAACATACACTACATTAGCAAATGTATATGGACACCTGCTCGTCGAACATCCCATTCCAGAATCATGGGCATTAATATGGAGTTGGTCCTCACTTTGCTGCTATAACAGACTCCACTCTTCTGGGAAGGATTTAATATGGAGTTGGTCCCCCCTTTGCTGCTATAACAGACTCCACTCTTCTGGGAAGGCTTTAAAATGGAGTTGGTCCCCCCTTTGCTGGTATAACAGGCCTCCACTCTTCTGCTAAGTCATTAATATGGAGTTGGTCCCCCCTTTGCTGCTATAACAGCCTCCACTCTTCTGCTAAGTCATTAATATGGAGTTGGTCCCCCCTTTGCTGCTATAACAGCCTCCACTCTTCTGCTAAGTCATTAATATGGAGTTGGTCCCCCCTTTGCTGCTATAACAGTCTCCACTCTTCTGCTAAGTCATTAATATGGAGTTGGTCCCCCCTTTGCTGGTATAACAGTCTCCACTCTTCTGCTAAGTCATTAATATGGAGTTGGTCCCCCCTTTGCTGCTATAACAGCCTCCACTCTTCTGGGAAGACATTAATATGGAGTTGGTCCCCCCTTTGCTGCTATAACAGCCTCCACTCTTCTGCTAAGTCATTAATATGGAGTTGGTCCCCCCTTTGCTGCTATAACAGTCTCCACTCTTCTGCTAAGTCATTAATATGGAGTTGGTCCCCCTTTGCTGGTATAACAGTCTCTACTCTTCTGCTAAGTTATTAATATGGAGTTGGTCCCTCCTTTGCTGCTATAACAGCCTCCACTCTTCTGGGAAGTCATTAATATGGAGTTGGTCCCCCCTTTGCTGCTATAACAGTCTCCACACATAGTATTCTCGCTATACACCAAGTCACTTGGCTCTGTCATAACCTCACATGGTCTCTCCTATCATTGCTATGCAGACGACACACAATTAATCTTCTCCTTTCCCCCTTCTGATGACCAGGTGGCGAATCGCATCTCTGCATGTCTGGCAGACATATCAGTGTGGATGACGGATCACCACCTCAAGCTGAACCTCGGCAAGACGGAGCTGCTCTTCCTCCCGGGGAAGGACTGCCCGTTCCATGATCTCGCCATCACGGTTGACAACTCCATTGTGTCCTCCTCCCAGAGCGCTAAGAACCTTGGCGTGATCCTGGACAACACCCTGTCGTTCTCAACTAACATCATGGCGGTGGCCCGTTCCTGTAGGTTCATGCTCTACAACATCCGCAGAGTACGACCCTGCCTCACACAGGAAGCGGCGCAGGTCCTAATCCAGGCACTTGTCATCTCCCGTCTGGATTACTGCAACTCGCTGTTGGCTGGGCTCCCTGCCTGTGCCATTAAACCCCTACAACTCATCCAGAACGCCGCAGCCCGTCTGGTGTTCAACCTTCCCAAGTTCTCTCACGTCACCCCGCTCCTCCGCTCTCTCCACTGGCTTCCAGTTGAAGCTCGCATCCGCTACAAGACCATGGTGCCTGCCTACGGAGCTGTGAGGGGAACGGCACCGCAGTACCTCCAGGCTATGATCAGGCCCTACACCCAAACAAGGGCACTGCGTTCATCCACCTCTGGCCTGCTCGCCTCCCTACCACTGAGGAAGTACAGTTCCCGCTCAGCCCAGTCAAAACTGTTCGCTGCTCTGGCCCCCAATGGTGGAACAAACTCCCTCACGACGCCAGGACAGCGGAGTCAATCACCACCTTCCGGAGACACCTGAAACCCCACCTCTTCAAGGAATACCTAGGATAGGATAAAGTAATCCTTCTCACCCCCCCCTTAAATGATTTAGATGCACTATTGTAAAGTGGCTGTTCCACTGGATGTCATAAGGTGAATTCACCAATTTGTAAGTCGCTCTGGATAAGAGCGTCTGCTAAATGACTTAAATGTAAATGTAAATGTGTTTTATTTTACCGTTATTTAACTAGGCAAGTCAGTTAAGAGCTGACAAGGTACAACTGTCGTTCTGCCCCTGAACAGGGACCCACTGTTCCTAGGTCGTCGTTGAAAATAAGAATTTGTTCTTAACTGACTTGCCTAGTTAAATAAAGGTTAAATAAAAAATATAAAAAATCTTATTTTCAATGATGGCCTAGGAACAGTTGGGTTAACTGCCTGTTCAGGGGCAGAACGACAGATTTGTACCTTGTCAGCTCGGGGGTTTGAACTTCCAACCTTCCGGTTACTAGTCCAACACTCTAACCACTAGGCTACACTTCCGCCCCTCTTCTGGGAAGGCTTTCCACTAGATGTTGGAACATTGCTGCCCAGACTTCCTTCCATTCAGCCACAACAGTATTAGTGAGGTCGGGCACTGATGTTGGGCGATTAGGCCTGGCTCGCAGTCGACGTTCCAATTCATCCCAAAGGTGTTTGATAGGGTTGAGGTCAGGACTCTGTGCAGGCCAGTCAAGTTCTTCAACGCCGATCTCGACAAAACATTTCTGTATGGACCTGGCTTTGTGCACAGGGGCATTGTCATGCTGAAACAGGAAAGGGCCTTCCCCAAACTGTTGTCACAAAGTTGGAAGAACAGAAACGTCTAGAATATCATTGTATGCTGTAGTGTTAAGATTTCCCTTCACTGGAACTAAGGGGCCTGAACCATGAAAAACAGTCCCAGACCATTATTTCTCCTCCACCTAACTTTACATTTGGCACTACGCATTCAGGCAGTGTCTCCTGGCATTCGCCAAACCCAGATGAATCCGTCGGACTGCCAGAAGGTGAAGCGTGATTCATCACTCCAGAGAACGCGTTTCCACTGCTCCAGAGTCCGGCCATGGAAACCTATTTCATGGTCATCTGAGGCTTGTATGCGGCTGCTGGTCCATGGAAACCCATTTCATGAAGCTCCTGACAAACAGTTGTTGTGCTGACGTTGCTTCCAGAGGCAGTTTGGAACTCGGTAGTGAGTGTTGCAACCGAGGACAGATGATTTTTACGGGCTTCAGCACTCGGTGGTCCCGTTCTATGAGCTTGTGTGGCCTACCACTTCGCAGCTGTGCCGTTGTTGCTCCTAGACGTTTCCACTTCACAATAACAGCACTTACAGTTGACCAGGGCAGAAATTTGACGAACTGACACGTTGAAAGTGACTGAGCTCTTCAGTACGGGCCATTCTACTGCCAATTGTTTGTCTATGGAGATTGCATGGCTGTGTACTCTGTATTTTATACAACCGTCAGCAACGTGTGTGGCTAAAATAACCGAATCCACTAATTTGAAGGGGTGTCCACATACTTTTGTATGTATGTATATATATATATATATTTGTATATCTTGTAATTGTTGGGTGTGTTATTGCATTGAGAGAGTTGATGGGAGGATTGTCTTGCGGTTACTCCCTACGGTCTCAAACTAAAATGTCAACAAAAGCACGTCTCACACCAGAGGGAAGTGAGGTCACAACAACTGAACTGAAACGACACAGTTCAAAACCCCACTTTGTCAGTTACCTTTAATGAGTGTAACCTCCATAATGATGCGGTCCTTGGGGCCAGGTCTGGGCGGTCCCTTGCGGACTTCGGGGGTTTCGTCGAAAGTGGAGGGTATGGGGGTTCCCCCGCTGGCGTTGGAGTTAAGGGAGGAGGAGCGACTGAGGAGGGTGGGGGTAGGGCACGGAGTCAGGCTGGGGCTGCGCAGACGAGTCCTCACAGTCAGGGTTATCACGCCCTTCTTCAGCTGCTGCAGTGGACCGGAGACACAGAGATACGTTAGGAACAACAACAACAACAACACACTGAGACACAGAGATACGTTAGGAACAACAACAACAACAACAACACACTGAGACACAGAGATACAGTGTTAGCAACAACAACAACACACTGAGACACAGAGATACAGTGTTAGGAACAACAACAACAACAACAACAAAATGAGACACAGAGATACAGTGTTAGGAACAACAACAACAACAACAACACACTGAGACACAGTGTCAGGTTTGACTTACTCAAGTATAGAAACACACTAAGATGCCCCCTCTCTTTTTAAAAGTGGTTAGAGAATAAATATTGCACTTTGATATCAAAGAGGATGGATGAAAGTCCCAAAGTGACAAACCATTTTTCCTGATCAATGACACTGACTGAATGGTCGATTGATAGATTTTGGGGTAAACATTTCATACAGTTAAAAACGTTTAATTCCCAGTTCCCTTTCCTGACAGCAGCAAGGTAATCTTCTATATAAAGCAGAGTTCATCTCCCTGCTGCTGGTATGTCATTCACATATCAGGAACAGTGGAGGCCCTGTGGTCCAGGAACAGTGGAGGCCCTAATGTTGAGCCCTGTGGTCCAGGAACAGTGGAGGCCCTAACAGTGGAGGCCCTGTGGTCCAGGAACAGTGGAGACCCTAACAGTGGAGGCCCTGTGGTCCAGGAACAGTGGAGGCCCTAATGTTCAGCCCTGTGGTACAGGAACAGTGGAGGCCCTGTGGTCCAGGAACAGTGGAGGCCCTAGTATCGAGCCCTGTGGTCCAGGAACAGTGGAGGCCCTAATGTTCAGCCCTGTGGTACAGGAACAGTGGAGGCCCTGTGGTCCAGGAACAGTGGAGGCCCTAGTATCGAGCCCTGTGGTCCAGGAACAGTGGAGGCCCTAATGTTGAGCCCTGTGGTCCAGGAACAGTGGAGGCCCTAGTATCGAGCCCTGTGGTCCAGGAACAGTGGAGGCCCTAATGTTCAGCCCTGTGGTACAGGAACAGTGGAGGCCCTGTGGTCCAGGAACAGTGCAGGCCCTAGTATCGAGCCCTGTGGTCCAGGAACAGTGGAGGCCCTAGTATCGAGCCCTGTGGTCCAGGAACAGTGGAGGCCCTAATGTTCAGCCCTGTGGTACAGGAACAGTGGAGGCCCTGTGGTCCAGGAACAGTGGAGGCCCTAGTATCGAGCCCTGTGGTCCAGGAACAGTGGAGGCCCTAATGTTGAGCCCTGTGGTCCAGGAACAGTGGAGGCCCTAGTATCGAGCCCTGTGGTCCAGGAACAGTGGAGGCCCTAATGTTCAGCCCTGTGGTACAGGAACAGTGGAGGCCCTGTGGTCCAGGAACAGTGGAGGCCCTAGTATCGAGCCCTGTGGTCCAGGAACAGTGGAGGCCCTAGTATCGAGCCCTGTGGTCCAGGAACAGTGGAGGCCCTAATGTTCAGCCCTGTGGTACAGGAACAGTGGAGGCCCTGTGGTCCAGGAACAGTGGAGGCCCTAGTATCGAGCCCTGTGGTCCAGGAACAGTGGAGGCCCTAATGTTGAGCCCTGTGGTCCAGGAACAGTGGAGGCCCTAGTATCGAGCCCTGTGGTCCAGGAACAGTGGAGGCCCTAATGTTCAGCCCTGTGGTACAGGAACAGTGGAGGCCCTGTGGTCCAGGAACAGTGGAGGCCCTAGTATCGAGCCCTGTGGTCCAGGAACAGTGGAGGCCCTAGTATCGAGCCCTGTGGTCCATGAACAGTGGAGGCCCTAATGTTCAGCCCTGTGGTACAGGAACAGTGGAGGCCCTGTGGTCCAGGAACAGTGGAGGCCCTGTGGTCCAGGAACAGTGGAGGCCCTAGTATCGAGCCCTGTGGTCCAGGAACAGTGGAGGCCCTAATGTTCAGCCCTGTGGTACAGGAACAGTGGAGGCCCTGTGGTCCAGGAACAGTGGAGGCCCTGTGGTCCAGGAACAGTGGAGGCCCTGTGGTCCAGGAACAGTGGAGGCCCTGTGGTACAGGAACAGTGGAGGCCCTGTGGTCCAGGAACAGTGGAGGCCCTGTGGTCCAGGAACAGTGGAGGCCCTGTGGTACAGGAACAGTGGAGGCCCTAGTATTGAGCCCTGAGGTACAGGAACAGTGGAGGCCTGAGTGTTGAGCCCTGTGGTACAGGATGAGTGGAGGCCCTGTGGTCCAGGAACAGTGGAGGCCCTGTGGTCCAGGAACAGTGGAGGCCCTGTGGTACAGGAACAGTGGAGGCCCTAGTATTGAGCCCTGTGGTACAGGAACAGTGGAGGCCCTAGTATCGAGCCAAGTGGTCCAGGAACAGTGGAGGCCCTAATGTTCAGCCCTGTGGTACAGGAACAGTGGAGGCCCTGTGGTCCAGGAACAGTGGAGGCCCTGTGGTCCAGGAACAGTGGAGGCCCTGTGGTCCAGGAACAGTGGAGGCCCTGTGGTCCAGGAACAGTGGAGGCCCTGTGGTCCAGGAACAGTGGAGGCCCTGTGGTACAGGAACAGTGGAGGCCCTAGTATTGAGCCCTGTGGTACAGGAACAGTGGAGGCCTGAGTGTTGAGCCCTGTGGTACAGGATGAGTGGAGGCCCTGTGGTGCAGGAACAGTGGAGACCCTAGTATTGAGCCCTGTGGTACAGGAACAGTGGAGGCCCTAGTATTGAGCCCTGTGGTACAGGAACAGTGGAGGCCCTAGTATTGAGCCCTGTGGTACAGGAACAGTGGAGGCCCTAGTATTGAGCCCTGTGGTACAGGAACAGTGGAGGCCCTAGTATTGAGCCCTGTGGTACAGGAACAGTGGAGGCCCTAGTGTTGAGCCCTGTGGTACAGGAACAGTGGAGGCCCTAGTATTGAGCCCTGTGGTACAGGAACAGTGGAGGCCCTAGTATTGAGCCCTGTGGTACAGGAACAGTGGAGGCCCTAGTATTGAGCCCTGTGGTACAGGAACAGTGGAGGCCCTAGTATTAAGCCCTGTGGTACAGGAACAGTGGAGGCCCTAGTATCGATCCCTGTGGTACAGGAACAGTGGAGGCCCTGTGGTACAGGAACAGTGGAGGCCCTGTGGTCCAGGAACAGTGGAGGCCCTGTGGTACAGGAAGAGTGGAGGCCCTAGTATCGAGCCCTGTGGTCCAGGAACAGTGGAGGCCCTAGTATCGAGCCCTGTGGTCCAGGAACAGTGGAGGCCCTAGTATCGAGCCCTGTGGTACAGGAAGAGTGGAGGCCCTAGTATCGAGCCCTGTGGTCCAGGAACAGTGGAGGCCCTAGTATCGAGCCCTGTGGTACAGGAACAGTGGAGGCCCTGTGGTACAGGAAGAGTGGAGGCCCTAGTATCGAGCCCTGTGGTACAGGAACAGTGGAGGCCCTGTGGTACAGGAAGAGTGGAGGCCCTAGTATCGAGCCCTGTGGTCCAGGAACAGTGGAGGCCCTAGTATCGAGCCCTGTGGTACAGGAACAGTGGAGGCCCTGTGGTCCAGGAACAGTGGAGGCCCTGTGGTCCAGGAACAATGGAGGCCCTGTGGTCCAGGAACAGTGGAGGCCCTGTGGTACAGGAACAGTGGAGGCCCTAGTATTGAGCCCTGTGGTACAGGAACAGTGGAGGCCTGAGTGTTGAGCCCTGTGGTACAGGAACAGTGGAGGCCCTGTGGTCCAGGAACAGTGGAGGCCCTGTGGTCCAGGAACAATGGAGGCCCTGTGGTCCAGGAACAGTGGAGGCCCTGTGGTACAGGAACAGTGGAGGCCCTAGTATTGAGCCCTGTGGTACAGGAACAGTGGAGGCCCTAGTATTGAGCCCTGTGGTACAGGAACAGTGGAGGCCCTAGTATTGAGCCCTGTGGTACAGGAACAGTGGAGGCCCTAGTATTGAGCCCTGTGGTACAGGAACAGTGGAGGCCCTAGTATCGAGCCCTGTGGTACAGGAACAGTGGAGGCCCTAGTATTGAGCCCTGTGGTCCAGGAACAGTGGAGGCCCTAGTGTTGAGCCCTGTGGTACAGGAAGAGTGGAGGCCCTGTGGTACAGGAACAGTGGAGGCCCTAGTATTGAGCCCTGTGGTCCAGGAACAGTGGAGGCCCTAGTGTTGAGCCCTGTGGTACAGGAAGAGTGGAGGCCCTGTGGTCCAGGAACAGTGGAGGCCCTAGTATCGAGCCCTGTGGTACAGGAACAGTGGAGGCCCTAGTATCGAGCCCTGTGGTACAGGAACAGTGGAGGCCCTAGTGTTGAGCCCTGTGGTACAGGAACAGTGGAGGCCCTAGTATTGAGCCCTGTGGTACAGGAACAGTGGAGGCCCTGTGGTACAGGAACAGTGGAGGCCCTAGTATCGAGCCCTGTGGTACAGGAACAGTGGAGGCCCTAGTGTTGAGCCCTGTGGTACAGGAAGAGTGGAGGCCCTGTGGTACAGGAA
>NC_088212.1:3012362-3024862 GCF_036934945.1 Oncorhynchus masou masou | reverse complement strand
AAGCCCCTGGACTGAGTCTGAAAGCCCTGGACTGAGTCTGAAAGCCCTGGACTGAGTCTGAAAGCCCCTGGACTGAGTCTGAAAGCCCCTGGACTGAGTCTGAAAGCCCTGTACTGAGTCTGAAAGCCCTGGACTGAGTCTGAAAGCCCCTGGACTGAGTCTGAAAGCCCCTGGACTGAATCTGAAAGCCCCTGGACTGAGTCTGAAAGCCCTGTACTGAGTCTGAAAGCCCTGGACTGAGTCTGAAAGCCCCTGGACTGAGTCTGAAAGCCCTGGACTGAGTCTGAAAGCCCTGGACTGAATCTGAAAGCCCTGGACTGAGTCTGAACGCCCCTGGACTGAGTCTGAAAGCCCTGGACTGAGTCTGAAAGCCCTGGACTGAATCTGAAAGCCCTGGACTGAGTCTGAAAGCCCTGGACTGAATCTGAAAGCCCCTGGACTGAGTCTGAAAGCCCCTGGACTGAGTCTGAAAGCCCCTGGACTGAGTCTGAAAGCCCTGGACTGAGTCTGAAAGCCCCTGGACTGAGTCTGAAAGCCCCTGGACTGAGTCTGAAAGCCCTGGACTGAGTCTGAAAGCCCTGGACTGAGTCTGAAAGCCCCTGGACTGAGTCTGAAAGCCCTGGACTGAGTCTGAAAGCCCCTGGACTGAGTCTGAAAGCCCCTGGACTGAGTCTGAAAGCCCCTGGACTGAGTCTGAAAGCCCTGTACTGAGTCTGAAAGCCCTGGACTGAGTCTGAAAGCCCCTGGACTGAGTCTGAAAGCCCCTGGACTGAATCTGAAAGCCCCTGGACTGAGTCTGAAAGCCCTGTACTGAGTCTGAAAGCCCTGGACTGAGTCTGAAAGCCCCTGGACTGAGTCTGAAAGCCCTGGACTGAGTCTGAAAGCCCTGGACTGAATCTGAAAGCCCTGGACTGAGTCTGAAAGCCCCTGGACTGAGTCTGAAAGCCCCTGGACTGAGTCTGAAAGCCCTGGACTGAGTCTGAAAGCCCCTGGACTGAATCTGAAAGCCCCTGGACTGTCTGAAAGCCCCTGGACTGAGTCTGAAAGCCCTGGACTGAGTGTGAAAGCCCCTGGACTGTCTGAAAGCCCCTGGACTGAGTCTGAAAGCCCTGGACTGAGTGTGAAAGCCCCTGGACTGAGTGTGAAAGCCCCTGGACTGTCTGAAAGGCCCTGGACTGAGTCTGAAAGCCCTGGACTGAGTCTGAAAGCCCCTGGACTGAGTCTGAAAGCCCTGGACTGAGTCTGAAAGCCCCTGGACTGAGTCTGAAAGCCCCTGGACTGAGTCTGAAAGCCCTGTACTGAGTCTGAAAGCCCCTGGACTGAGTCTGAAAGCCCCTGGACTGAGTCTGAAAGCCCTGGACTGAGTCTGAAAGCCTTGGACTGAGTCTGAAAGCCCCTGGACTGAGTCTGAAAGCCCTGGACTGAGTCTGAAAGCCCCTGGACTGAGTCTGAAAGCACCTGGACTGAATCTGAAAGCCCCTGGACTGAGTCTGAAAGCCCCTGGACTGTCTGAAAGCCCCTGGACTGAGTCTGAAAGCCCCTGGACTGTCTGAAAGCCCCTGGACTGAGTCTGAAAGCCCCTGGACTGTCTGAAAGCCCCTGGACTGAGTCTGAAAGCCCCTGGACTGTCTGAAAGCCCCTGGACTGAGTCTGAAAGCCCTGGACTGAGTCTGAAAGCCCTGGACTGAGTCTGAAAGCCCCTGGACTGAGTCTGAAAGCCCCTGGACTGAGTCTGAAAGCCCCTGGACTGAGTCTGAAAGCCCCTGGACTACAGTATATAGTGTATTACAAGACTCTGGACACTTTGTCTGGCCAATCTAGCCTTGATTAAACACAGCAATTAGCGAAGCCACGAGAAGCATTGTGGTGAAAGAAGGAGAGGCAGGCTGAGAGGCTGGTCTGGGCTTTGATGTCCCTCGGCCTGGGTTATTATCACACAAATCAACCTGTGGGGACAAGGAGACTGTACAATCTATCTATCAGCCTGATGAGTGAGCAGAACAGGCTCTTAGAACCTATTTAAAGCCCATCCAGGACAGGCGTGAGACGTCCCCGGATCCATGACCCAGCCAGCACTGAGAGGTCTGGAGAAAGATGGGGGGGGGACACAGGAAAGATGGGGAAGAGGGGTGGAGACGGGGGAGAGGGGGGAGACGAGGAAGAGGGTTGGAGACGGGGGAGATGGGTTAGAGATGGGACATGGGATAGAGGGTGAAAAGGGGGAGAGAGAGGAGAGACGGAGAGATGTGGGAGAGGGGAGAGATGGGGAGACGGAGAGATGTGGGAGAGGGGAGAGATGGGGAGACGGAGAGATGTGGGAGAGGGGAGAGATGGGGAGACGGAGAGATGTGGGAGAGGGGAGAGATGGGGAGACGGAGAGATGTGGGAGAGGGGAGAGATGGGGAGACGGAGAGATGTGGGAGAGGGGAGAGGGAAAGACATGGGAGAGGGGAGAGATGGGGAGACGGAGAGATGTGGGAGAGGGGAGAGATGGGGAGACAGAGAGATGTGGGAGTGGGGAGAGATGGGGAGACGGAGAGAGATGTGGGAGAGGGGAGAGATGGGGAGAGATGGGATGACGGAGAGATGTGGGAGTGGGGAGAGATGGGGAGACGGAGAGATGTGGGAGAGGGGAGAGATGGGGAGACGGAGAGATGTGGGAGAGGGGAGAGATGGGGAGACGGAGAGATGTGGGAGAGCAGAGAGATGGGGAGACGGAGAGACATGGGAGAGGGGAGAGACATGGGAGAGGGGAGAGATGGGGAGACGGAAAGACATGGGAAAGGGGAGAGACGGGGAGACGGAGAGACATGGGAGAGGGGAGAGACGGGGAGAGATGGGATGACGGAGAGAGATGTGGGAGTGGGGAGAGATGGGGAGACGGAGAGACATGGGAGAGGAGAGAGACGGGGAGACGGAGAGACATGGGAGAGGGGAGACGGAGAGACATGGGAGAGGGGAGAGATGGGGAGACGGAGAGATGTGGGAGAGGGGAGAGATGGGGAGACGGAGAGATGTGGGAGAGGGGAGAGACGGGGAGAGATGGGATGACGGAGAGAGATGTGGGAGTGGGGAGAGATGGGGAGACGGAGAGATGTGGGAGAGGAGAGAGATGGGGAGACGGGGAGACATGGGAGAGGAGAGAGACGGGGAGACGGAGAGACATGGGAGAGGGGAGAGATGGGGAGACGGAGAGATGTGGGAGAGGGGAGAGACGGGGAGAGATGGGATGACGGAGAGAGATGTGGGAGTGGGGAGAGATGGGGAGACGGAGAGATGTGGGAGAGGAGAGAGATGGGGAGACGGAGAGACATGGGAGAGGAGAGAGACGGGGAGACGGAGAGACATGGGGGAGGGGAGAGATGGGGAGACGGAGAGACATGGGAGAGGGGAGAGATGGGGAGACAGAGAGATGTGGGAGAGGGGAGAGATGGGGAGACGGAGAGATGTGGGAGAGGAGAGAGATGGGGAGACGGAGAGATGTGGGAGAGGGGAGAGATGGGGAGACGGAGAGATGTGGGAGAGGGGAGAGATGGGGAGACGGAGAGACATGGGAGAGGGGAGAGATGGGGAGACGGAGAGATGTGGGAGAGGGGAGAGATGGGGAGACGGAGAGATGTGGGAGAGGAGAGAGATGGGGAGACGGAGAGATGTGGGAGAGGGGAGAGATGGGGAGACGGAGAGATGTGGGAGAGGGGAGAGATGGGGAGACGGAGAGATGTGGGAGAGGGGAGAGATGGGGAGACGGAGAGAGTGGGGAGAGGGGAGAGATGGGGAGACGGAGAGATGTGGGAGAGGGGAGAGATGGGGAGACGGAGAGATGTGGGAGAGGGGAGAGATGGGGAGACGGAGAGAGATGTGGGAGTGGGGAGAGATGGGGAGACGGAGAGACATGGGAGAGGAGAGAGACGGGGAGACGGAGAGACATGGGAGAGGGGAGAGATGGGGAGACGGAGAGACATGGGAGAGGGGAGAGATGGGGAGACGGAGAGATGTGGGAGAGGGGAGAGATGGGGAGACGGAGAGACATGGGAGAGGGGAGAGATGGGGAGACAGAGAGATGTGGGAGAGGGGAGAGATGGGGAGACGGAGAGATGTGGTAGAGGAGAGAGATGGGGAGACGGAGAGATGTGGGAGAGGGGAGAGATGGGGAGACGGAGAGACATGGGAGAGGAGAGAGATGGGGAGACGGAGAGATGTGGGAGAGGGGAGAGATGGGGAGAGATGGGATGACGGAGAGAGATGTGGGAGTGGGGAGAGATGGGGAGACGGAGAGACATGGGAGAGGAGAGAGACGGGGAGACGGAGAGACATGGGAGAGGGGAGAGATGGGGAGACGGAGAGACATGGGAGAGGGGAGAGATGGGGAGACGGAGAGACATGGGAGATGGGAGAGATGGGGAGACGGAGAGACATGGGAGAGGGGAGAGATGGGGAGACGGGGAGATGTGGGAGAGGAGAGAGATGGGGAGACGGAGAGATGTGGGAGAGGAGAGAGATGGGGAGACGGAGAGATGTGGGAGAGGAGAGAGATGGGGAGACGGAGAGATGTGGGAGAGGAGAGTGATGGGGAGACGGAGAGATGTGGGAGAGGAGAGAGATGGGGAGACGGAGAGATGTGGGAGAGGAGAGAGATGGGGAGACGGAGAGATGTGGGAGAGGAGAGAGATGGGGAGACGGAGAGATGTGGGAGAGGAGAGAGATGGGGAGACGGAGAGATGTGGGAGAGGAGAGAGATGGGGAGACGGAGAGATGTGGGAGAGGAGAGAGATGGGGAGACGGAGAGATGTGGGAGAGGAGAGAGATGGGGAGACGGAGAGATGTGGGAGAGGAGAGAGATGGGGAGACGGAGAGATGTGGGAGAGGAGAGAGATGGGGAGACGGAGAGATGTGGGAGAGGAGAGAGATGGGGAGACGGAGAGATGTGGGAGAGGGGAGAGATGGGGAGACGGAGAGATGTGGGAGAGGGGAGAGATGGGGAGACGGAGAGATGTGGGAGAGGAGAGAGATGGGGAGACGGAGAGATGTGGGAGAGGGGAGAGATGGGGAGACGGAAAGAATCCTGACTTGAACCAAAAAAATTGATCATATTACTCCAGTGCCTCTCTACACTGGCTTCCTGTTAAGGCAAGGGCTGATTTCAAGGTTTTACTGCTAACCTACAAAGCATTACATGGGCTTGCTCCTACCTATCTCTCTGATTTGGTCCTGCCGTACATATCTACACGTACGCTACGGTCACAAGACGCAGGCCTCCTAATTGTCCCTAGAATTTCTAAGCAAACAGCTGGAGGCAGGGCTTTCTCCTATAGAGCTCCATTTTTATGGAACTGTCTGCCTACCCATGTCAGAGACGCAGACTCGGTCTCAACCTTTAAGTCTTTACTGAAGACTCATCTCTTCAGTGGGTCATATGATTGAGTGTAGTCTGGCCCAGGAGTGGGAAGGTGAACGGAAAGGCTCTGGAGCAACGAACCGCCCTTGCTGTCTCTGCCTGGCAGGTTCCCCTCTTTCCACTGGGATTCTCTGCCTCTAACCCTTTTACAGGGGCTGAGTCACTGGCTTACTGGTGCTCGTCCATGCTGTCCCTAGGAGGGGTGCGTCACTTGAGTGGGTTGAGTCACTGATGTGATCTTCCTGTCCGGGTTGGCGCCCCCCCTTGGTTGTGCCGTGGCGGAGATCTTTGTGGGCTATACGTGGCGTTGTCTCAGAATGGTAAGTTGGTGGTTGAAGATATCCCTCTAGTGGTGTGGGGGCTGTGCTTTGGCAAGATGGGTGGGGTTATATCCTGCTTGGTTGGCCCTGTTCGGGGGGTATTGTCGGATGGGGTCACAGTGTCTCCTGACCCCTGCTGTCTCAGTCTCCAGTATTTATGCTGCAGTAGTTTATGTGTCGGGGGGCTGGGGTCAGTCTGTTATATCTGGAGTATTTCTCCTGTCTCAGCCTCCAGTATTTATGCTGCAGTAGTTTATGTGTCGGGGGGCTGGGGTCAGTCTGTTATATCTGGAGTACTTCTCCTGTCTCAGCCTCCAGTATTTATGCTGCAGTAGTTTATGTGTCGGGGGGCTGGGGTCAGTTTGTTATATCTGGAGTACTTCTCCTGTCTCAGCCTCCAGTATTTATGCTGCAGTAGTTTATGTGTCGGGGGGCTAGGGTCAGTCTGTTATATCTGGAGTATTTCTCCTGTCCTATCCGGTGTCCTGTGTGAATTTAAGTGTGCTCCCAATGTCAAGTTCAATAGCCTTGTTCAAGCATTGTATAAATCCCTACACACGGAGTCCGAGGAACAGCCCAGCTCGTCAATTACCTATCAACTAGACTCCGTACCAGCACTGTTATCATAGTGATTTTCACCAAAAATGTCTACATTTTTGTGAAACCCCCCCCCCCATATAATTACTTTGATCAAAAGAAAATTGATTCTGATCACTCCTTCAAGTCCCAACTTCGGCAGACTCTTGTGGGAGTTTGACATCAGATAAACCGTATCCCTTCTAGCCATGAACATTGTACATTAATAATATGAATATGAATAGCACCTTCCACCAGAAACTGACCTGGCGACCCCTGACCTCTGCTCCTGTGCCCTTTGACCTACTGACCTGTCGGACGCCCACAGTGTCTAATTGCTGAGGCAAGGAGTGTTTGCGTCCGCCTCCTGTCGGTTTCTCCACCATGTCACTTCCCTCCTCTCCATTCTCCACGATCAGCTCGTCATCCTCTCCAACAGACTCCAGACGACTACCGCCCCCTGAAACAAATGGCATCAAAAGACATGAAGTCTCACAATCGAATCATCTTCTTCCATCTTCACCGTATTATAGAGCCCCATGCCCCTATATTTGTCTAAACGTGACCTCAATTTTAGTCACCACATGAAATAACACGGCATAATTATCCACTGGGCACAGACCTCAAGTCCACGTTGGATCAACATAATTTCACTGAAATGGCGTGGAAACAACATGATTCAACCAGGGTGTGCCCAGTGGGTAACTGCTGTCAATGACAGAGGTTAAAACTGTCGGTATAATCTTTACTGGAGGACAGCCAGTCAAACCAAACATTAGAACTATCCTCCCCTTTAATGAGGAACAATGACATTAGAACTATCCTCCCCTTTAATGAGGAACAATGACATTAGAACTATCCTCCCCTTTAATGGGGAACAATGACATTAGAACTATCCTCCCCTTTAATGAGGAACAATGACATTAGAACTATCCTCCCCTTTAATGGGGAACAATGACATTAGAACTATCCTCCCCTTTAATGAGGAACAATGACATTAGAACTATCCTCCCCTTTAATGGGGAACAATGACATTAGAACTATCCTCCCCTTTAATGAGGAACAATGGCATTATAAGAGAGGAGAGAGGAGTGGAGCTGGAATGGAGAGAGGAGTGGAGCTGGAATGGAGAGAGGAGTGGAGCTGGAATGGAGAGAGGAGTGGAGAGAGGAGTGGAGCTGGAATGGAGAGAGGAGTAGAGCTGGACTGGAGAGAGGAGTGTAGCTGCAATGGAGAGAGGAGTGGAGCTGGAATGGAGAGAAGAGTGGAGCTGGAATGGAGAGAGGAGTGGAGCTGGAATGGAGAGAGGAGTGGAGCTGGAATGGAGAGAGGAGTGGAGAGAGGAGTGGAGAGAGGAGTGGAGCTGGAATGGAGAGAGGAGTAGAGCTGGAATGTAGAGAGGAGTGGAGCTGGAATGGAGAGAGGAGTAGAGCTGGAATGGAGAGAGGAGTGGAGCTGGAATGGAGAGAGGAGTGGAGCTGGAATGGAGAGAGGAGTGGAGCTGAAATGGAGAGAGGAGTGGAGCTGGAATGGAGAGAGGAGTGGAGCTGGAATGGAGAGAGGAGTGGAGCTGGAATGGAGAGAGGAGTGGAGCTGGAATGGAGAGAGGAGTGGAGCTAGAATGTAGAGAGGAGTGGAGCTGGAATGGAGAGAGGAGTGGAGCTGGAATGGAGAGAGGAGTGGAGCTGGAATGGAGAGAGGAGTGGAGAGAGGAGTGGAGCTGGAATGGAGAGAGGAGTGGAGCTGGAATGGAGAGAGGAGTGGAGCTGGAATGGAGAGAGGAGTAGAGCTGGAATGGAGAGAGGAGTGGAGCTGGAATGGAGAGAGGAGTGGAGCTGGAATGGAGAGAGGAGTGGAGCTGGAATGGAGAGAGGAGTGGAGCTAGAATGTAGAGAGGAGTGGAGCTGGAATGGAGAGAGGAGTGGAGCTGGAATGGAGAGAGGAGTGGAGCTGGAATGGAGAGAGGAGTAGAGCTGGAATGGAGAGAGGAGTGGAGCTGGAATGGAGAGAGGAGTGGAGCTGGAATGGAGAGAAGAGTAGAGCTGGAATGGAGAGAGGAGTGGAGCTGGAATGGAGAGAGGAGTGGAGCTGGAATGGAGAGAGGAGTGGAGCTGGAATGGAGAGAGGAGTGGAGCTGGAATGGAGAGAGGAGTGGAGCTGGAATGGAGAGAGGAGTGGAGAGAGGAGTGGAGCTGGAATGGAGAGAGGAGTGGAGCTGGAATGGAGAGAGGAGTGGAGCTGGAATGGAGAGAGGAGTAGAGCTGGAATGGAGAGAGGAGTGGAGCTGGAATGGAGAGAGGAGTGGAGCTGGAATGGAGAGAGGAGTGGAGCTGGAATGGAGAGAGGAGTGGAGCTAGAATGTAGAGAGGAGTGGAGCTGGAATGGAGAGAGGAGTGGAGCTGGAATGGAGAGAGGAGTGGAGCTGGAATGGAGAGAGGAGTAGAGCTGGAATGGAGAGAGGAGTGGAGCTGGAATGGAGAGAGGAGTGGAGCTGGAATGGAGAGAGGAGTAGAGCTGGAATGGAGAGAGGAGTGGAGCTGGAATGGAGAGAGGAGTGGAGCTGGAATGGAGAGAGGAGTGGAGCTGGAATGGAGAGAGGAGTGGAGCTGGAATGGAGAGGGGAGTGGAGCTGGAATGGAGAGAGGAGTAGAGCTGGAATGGAGAGAGGAGTGGAGCTGGAATGGAGAGAGGAGTAGAGCTGGTATGGAGAGAGGAGTGGAGCTGGAATGGAGAGAGGAGTGGAGCTGGAATGGAGAGAGGAGTGGAGAGAGGAGTGGAGCTGGAATGGAGAGAGGTGTGGAGCTGGAATGGAGAGAGGAGTGGAGCTGGAATGGAGAGAGGAGTGGAGCTGGAATGGAGAGGGGAGTGGAGCTGGAATGGAGAGAGGAGTGGAGCTGGAATGGAGAGAGGAGTGGAGCTGGTATGGAGAGAGGAGTGGAGCTGGAATGGAGAGAGGAGTAGAGCTGGAATGGAGAGAGGAGTGGAGCTGGTATGGAGAGAGGAGTGGGGCTGGAATGGAGAGAGGAGTAGAGCTGGAATGGAGAGAGGAGTGGAGCTGGAATGGAGAGAGGAGTGGAGCTGGAATGGAGAGAGGAGTGGAGCTGGAATGGAGAGAGGAGTGGAGCTGGAATGGAGAGGGGAGTGGAGCTGGTATGGAGAGGGGAGTGGAGCTGGAATGGAGGGAGGAGTAGAGCTGGACTGGAGAGAGGAGTGGAGCTGGTATGGAGAGAGGAGTGGAGCTGGAATGGAGAGAGGAGTGGAGCTGGAATGGAGAGGGGAGTGGAGCTGGAATGGAGAGAGGAGTGGAGAGAGGAGTGGAGCTGGAATGGAGAGAGGAGTGGAGCTGGAATGGAGAGAGGAGTGGAGCTGGAATGGAGAGAGGAGTGGAGCTGGAATGGAGAGAGGAGTGGAGCTGGAATGGAGAGAGGAGTGGAGCTGGAATGGAGAGAGGAGTGGAGCTGGAATGGAGAGAGGAGTGGAGAGAGGAGTGGAGCTGGAATGGAGAGAGGAGTGGAGCTGGAATGGAGAGAGGAGTGGAGAGAGGAGTGGAGCTGGAATGGAGAGAGGAGTGGAGCTGGAATGGAGAGATGAGAGGAGCTGGTATGGAGAGAGGAGTGGAGCTGGAATGGAGAGAGGAGTAGAGCTGGAATGGAGAGAGGAGTGGAGCTGGTATGGAGAGAGGAGTGGAGCTGGAATGGAGAGAGGAGTAGAGCTGGAATGGAGAGAGGAGTGGAGCTGGAATGGAGAGAGGAGAGGAGCTGGAATGGAGAGAGGAGTGGAGCTGGAATGGAGAGAGGAGTGGAGCTGGAATGGAGAGGGGAGTGGAGCTGGTATGGAGAGGGGAGTGGAGCTGGAATGGAGGGAGGAGTAGAGCTGGACTGGAGAGAGGAGTGGAGCTGGTATGGAGAGAGGAGTGGAGCTGGAATGGAGAGAGGAGTGGAGCTGGAATGGAGAGGGGAGTGGGACTGGAATGGAGAGAGGAGTGGAGAGAGGAGTGGAGCTGGAATGGAGAGAGGAGTGGAGCTGGAATGGAGAGAGGAGTGGAGCTGGAATGGAGAGAGGAGTGGAGCTGGAATGGAGAGAGGAGTGGAGCTGGAATGGAGAGAGGAGTAGAGCTGGAATGGAGAGAGGAGTGGAGCTGGAATGGAGAGAGGAGTGGAGCTGGAATGGAGAGAGGAGTGGAGCTGGAATGGAGAGAGGAGTAGAGCTGGAATGGAGAGAGGAGTGGAGCTGGAATGGAGAGAGGAGTGGAGCTGGAATGGAGAGAGGAGTGGAGCTGGAATGGAGAGAGGAGTGGAGAGAGGAGTGGAGCTGGAATGGAGAGAGGAGTGGAGCTGGAATGGAGAGAGGAGTGGAGAGAGGAGTGAAGCTGGAATGGAGAGAGGAGTGGAGCTGGAATGGAGAGAGGAGTGGAGCTGGAATGGAGAGAGGAGTGGAGCTGGAATGGAGAGAGGAGTGGAGCTGGAATGGAGAGAGGAGTGGAGCTGGAATGGAGAGAGGAGTGGAGCTGGAATGGAGAGAGGAGTGGAGCTGGAATGGAGAGAGGAGTAGAGCTGGAATGGAGAGAGGAGTGGAGCTGGAATGGAGAGAGGAGTGGAGAGAGGAGTGGAGAGAGGAGTGGAGCTGGAATGGAGAGAGGAGTAGAGCTGGAATGTAGAGAGGAGTGGAGCTGGAATGGAGAGAGGAGTAGAGCTGGAATGGAGAGAGGAGTAGAGCTGGAATGGAGAGAGGAGTGGAGCTGGAATGGAGAGAGGAGTGGAGCTGGAATGGAGAGAGGAGTGGAGCTGGAATGGAGAGAGGAGTGGAGCTGGAATGGAGAGGGAGTGGAGCTGGTATGGAGAGGGAGTGGAGCTGGAATGGAGGGAGGAGTAGAGCTGGACTGGAGAGAGGAGTGGAGCTGGTATGGAGAGAGGAGTGGAGCTGGAATGGAGAGAGGAGTGGAGCTGGAATGGAGAGGGGAGTGGAGCTGGAATGGAGAGAGGAGTGGAGAGAGGAGTGGAGCTGGAATGGAGAGAGGAGTGGAGTTGGAATGGAGAGAGGAGTGGAGCTGGAATGGAGAGAGGAGTGGAGCTGGAATGGAGAGAGGAGTGGAGCTGGAATGGAGAGAGGAGTGGAGCTGGAATGGAGAGAGGAGTGGAGCTGGAATGGAGAGAGGAGTGGAGAGAGGAGTGGAGCTGGAATGGAGAGAGGAGTGGAGCTGGAATGGAGAGAGGAGTGGAGCTGGAATGGAGAGAGGAGTGGAGCTGGAATGGAGAGAGGAGTGGAGCTGGAATGGAGAGAGGAGTAGAGTATCTGCCTTCTCTCTCGCTCCGGTATCACCCAGCCTTTTTAATTTCCTTCATCAGTGTTCTGTTAATCAGGTTCTGTTGTATTTATTTAGCCTACCGACGAGTCGACCAAGGTCACACAGCCTGTGTAGTTAATAGCAAGACAACCACGAGCCCATGCAACACTGGGGACGTTTACATTTGTATATATAGGCGAGTGTAACTTTGTAAGAGCAGTGCTAACTAATGTTGTCTCTGAACTGTCGAATGGGAGCGCAACAGAGCCAGTTACAACTGAAGTATCTAATCATCAGTAGACGAGAGAAAACACAGAGGCTACACATCATCAACTAGGTCCTGGTTCAATAGCCTGAGAGAAAACACAGAGGCTACACATCATCAACTAGGTCCTGGTTCAATAGCCTGAGAGAAAACACAGAGGCTACACATCATCAACTAGGTCCTGGTTCAATAGCCTGAGAGAAAACACAGAGGCTACACATCATCAACTAGGTCCTGGTTCAATAGCCTGAGAGAAAACACAGAGGCTACACATCATCAACTAGGTCCTGGTTCAATAGCCTGAGAGAAAACACAGAGGCTACACATCATCAACTAGGTCCTGGTTCAATAGCCTGAGAGAAAACACAGCAGCGACACATCATCAACTAGGTCCTGGTTCAATAGCCTGAGAGAAAACACAACAGCGACACATCATCAACTAGGTCCTGGTTCAATAGCCTGAGAGAAAACACAGAGGCTACACATCATCATCTAGGTCCTGGTTCAATAGCCTGAGAGAAAACACAGAGGCTACACATCATCAACTAGGTCCTGGTTCAATAGCCTGAGAGAAAACACAGCAGCGACACATCATCAACTAGGTCCTGGTTCAATAGCCTGAGAGAAAACACAGCAGCTACACATTACTACGACTAGGTC
>NC_088212.1:2997362-3007362 GCF_036934945.1 Oncorhynchus masou masou | reverse complement strand
GTTGGGAGAGGTAGGATTTGCATCACAATATAGAACCAAGTTATATTTTAGCGCCTGGCTACTCAGACCCTCGCTAGCAGTGTGGGTGCAATGATTGAATATAATAATAAATGTAAACATTTATTTTGCAACTCGACGCAGCGGTCAGCATGTTAAGACTTGCTTTCAATGAGAGGTCGCCAAAAAAAGTTACATATTTGTCCTGAATACAAAAGTGTTATGTTTGGGGCAAATTTAATACATCACATTACTGAGTACCACTCTCCACATTTTCATAGTGGTGGCTGCATCTATTATTGGGTTAGGATTGTTATAATATGGATAATTTAGCTATATACAGTACCAGTCAAAAGTTTGGACATGCCTACTCATTCGAGGGTTTTTCTTTATTTTCTACATAGTAGAATAATAGTGAAGACTTCAAAACTAGGAAATAACACATATGGAATCATGGAAGCAAAATTCTCGGCCTCCGACCGCAAGGCGCTACAGAGGGTAGTGCGTACGGCCCAGTCCATCACCGGGGCCAAGCTTCCTGCCATCCAGGACCTCTATACCAGGCGGTGTCAGAGGAAGGCCATAAAAATGGTCAAAGACTCCAGCCACCCTAGTCATATGCTGTTCTCTCTGCTACCGCACAGCAAGCGATACCGGAGCGCCAAGTCTAGGTCCAACAGGCTTCTGAACAGCTTCTACCCCCAAGCCATACCCAGACTATTTGCATTGCCCCCCCCCAAACACAGTTAGACCCAACTAAATCATGAGAAAACAAAGTAAAAATTACTTGGACAAATTGGAAAGAATTAACAAAAAAACAGAGCAAACTAGAATGCTATTTGGCCGCCGTAGACAGACCTGGCCCCCAAGAGAAGACAGGCTATGTGCAACACTGCCCACAAAATGAGGTGGAAACTGAGCTGCACTTCCTAACCTCCTGCCATATGTATGACCGTATTAGAGAGACATATTTCCCTCTGATTACACAGACCCACAAAAAAATAGAAAACAAAGCCAATTTTGATAAACTCTCTTCCCTTCTCTCTCCCTCCATACGTGTCTCTCTACCTCCATACGTGTCTCTCTGTCTCTCTCCCTCCATACGTGTCTCTCTGTCTCTCTCCCTCCATACGTGTCTCTGTCCCTCTCCCTCCATACATGTCTCTCTGTCTCTCTCCCTTCATACGTGTCTCTGTCTCTCTCCCTCTCTCCCTCCATACGTGTCTCTCTGTCTCTCTCCCTCCATAGGTCTCTCTGTCCCTCTCCCTCCATACGCGTCTCTCTGTCTCTCTCCCTCCATACGTGTCTCTCTCCCTCTCTCCCTCCATGCGTGTCTCTCTGTCTCTCTCCCTCCATACGTCTCTCTGTCCCTCTCCCTGCATACGTGTCTCTCTGTCTCTCTCCCTCCATACGTGTCTCTCTGTCTCTCTCCCTCCATACGTGTCTCTGTCTCTCTCCCTCCATACGTGTCTCTCTGTCTCTCTCCCTCCATACGTGTCTCTCTGTCTCTCTCCCTCCATACGTGTCTCTGTCCCTCTCCCTCCATACATGTCTCTCTGTCTCTCTCCCTCCATGCGTGTCTCTCTGTCTCTCTCCCTCCATACGTGTCTCTCTGTCTCTCTCCCTCCATACGTGTCTCTCTGTCTCTCTCCCTCCATACGTGTCTCTCTGTCTCTCTCCCTCCATACGTGTCTCTGTCCCTCTCCCTCCATACGTGTCTCTCTGTCTCTCTCCCTCCATGCGTGTCTCTCTGTCTCTCTCCCTCCATATGTGTCTCTCTGTCCCTCTCCCTCCTTTATGTGTCTCTCTGTCTCTCTCCCTCCATACGTGTCTCTCTGTCTCTCTCCCTCCATACGTGTCTCTCTGTCTCTCTCCCTCCATACGTGTCTCTGTCCCTCTCCCTCCATACGTGTCTCTCTGTCTCTCTCCCTCCATACTTGTCTCTGTCCCTCTCCCTCCATACGTGTCTCTCTGTCTCTCTCCCTCCATACGTGTCTCTCTGTCTCTCTCCCTCCATACGTGTCTCTCTGTCCCTCTCCCTCCATACGTGTCTCTCTGTCCCTCTCCCTCCATACGTGTCTCTCTGTCCCTCTCCCTCCATATGTGTCTCTCTGTCTCTCTCCCTCCATACGTGTCTCTCTGTCTCTCTCCCTCCATACGTGTCTCTGTCCCTCTCCCTCCATACGTGTCTCTCTGTCCCTCTCCCTCCATATGTGTCTCTCTGTCTCTCTCCCTCCATACGTGTCTCTCTGTCTCTCTCCCTCCATACGTGTCTCTGTCCCTCTCCCTCCATACGTGTCTCTCTGTCTCTCTCCCTCCATGCGTGTCTCTCTGTCTCTCTCCCTCCATACGTGTCTCTCTGTCCCTCTCCCTCCATACGTGTCTCTCTGTCTCTCTCCCTCCATTCGTGTCTCTCTGTCTCTCTCCCTCCATACGTGTCTCTGTCCCTCTCCCTCCATACGTGTCTCTCTGTCTCTCTCCCTCCATGCGTGTCTCTCTGTCTCTCTCCCTCCATACGTGTCTCTCTGTCCCTCTCCCTCCATACGTGTCTCTCTGTCTCTCTCCCTCCATACGTGTCTCTGTCCCTCTCCCTCCATACGTATCTCTCTGTCTCTCTCCCTCCATACGTGTCTCTGTCTCTCTCCCCTCTCCTCTTCTCCTACTCTCCCCTCCTCCCCTCCTCCTCCTCCTCCTCCTCTCCTCTCCTCCAGTGGAAACAGTCCAGCCACTGTGTCAAACTCACTCTCTCCCCTCTCCTCCTCCTCTCCTAATGGTAATACACATTATAACGTGTGTGATAATGTGTGTGATAATGTTTCTGATAACGTGTCTGTCTGTTGAAGGAGTTGACAGAGTTCTGTGCGGAGTCCCTCGTGGTTTTAATATGGTACTGATATGATTCAGCGTTGATCAGGGAGTTGCTGCTGTCAGAACGTTTGAAGAGTTTTCTCCTGGCTGACTGGTTTCCATAACGATGACTGCCTGGGGGTTTTGACAAACCCCCTCAACACCTTCTTTCCCTCTCTCTTCTACAGCTCAAGAGGCGCCGGCGTGACAGTCACAGATGTGCAGTGTGTGTGTGTGTGTGTGTGTGTGTGTGTGTGTGTCCTATCCACCAGTTCTATTTCCACCTCCCTGTTCTGTTGTTTTCGTTCCCTCTCTTCAAACCATGTTAAAGACCTAATGCAGCCGGTTAAATATCAAATCATTTCTGGGTGAGAATAAGTTACTTACTGTAGATTTAATTAAGATCCTTACTGTAGATTAGATTAAGTTCCTTACTGTAGATTCAATTAAGATCCTTACTGTAGATTTAATTAAGATCCTTACAGTAGATTAAATTAAGATCCTTACTGTAGATTCAATTAAGATCCTTACTGTAGATTCAATTAAGTTCCTTACTGTAGATTAAATTAAGATCCTTACTGTAGATTTAATTAAGATCCTTACAGTAGATTCAATTAAGATCCTTACTGTAGATTCAATTAAGATCCTTACTGTAGATTAAATTAAGATCCTTACTGTAGATTTAATGAAGTACGAATACTCCATCCGCTGTGCCTTCAACCGGCCTCTGTCGGAGCTGACGCTCCTACTAGCCCCGAGCTACTAACTTTAAACGCTGTGTCACCCGCGTGCTAGCGTAGTGGCGGCTTCCCTGCCCCATCCACCGCTGCTCCCTGGACACTGATCACTTGGCTACATAGCTGATGCATGCTGGACTGTCCATTAATCACGGTACTCCATTCTGCTTGTTTATGTTTTATCTGTCGGCCCCAGCCGCACTCAGTCTCTGTGTGTAGTTATTCCGACCCTCTCTGCCTAGTCAACACCATTTTACCTGCTGTTGTTGTGCTAGCTGATTAGCTGTTGTTGTCTCACCTACTGTTTAAGCTAGCTTTCCCAATTCAACACCTGTGATTACTGTATGCCTCGCTGTATGTCTCTCTCAAATGTCAATATGCCTTGTATACTGTTGTTCAGGTTAGTTATCATTGTTTTAGTTTACAATGGAGCCCCTAGTTCCACTCTTCATACCCCTGATACCTCCTTTGTCCCACCTCCCACACATGCGGTGACCTCACCCATTACAACCAGTATGTCCAGAGATACGGGGGGGGGGGGGTCGTAAAATTTCAGAACAACAGACTACTCAGTGACTGGTCTGGACAGACCAACGGAGTGTCTATGTTCACCAGAGTGCCTTCATGGCTGGTTCCACACCAGTGGGACGCTGGGGAATTCGGGTGGATTTGTGAGCAAGCAGGACTCTATAGAAAACAACAGAAAACAAAGGTCCTCCGTGAAGGACGAGTCTATTTCTAAACTGTTTTAGTACAGTAGTGATTCAGAGACAGGGGAAGGAGAGCAGGAGAGGAGGAAGAGTGAGAGGGAGGAGAGAGAGAGGTGGAGGGAGGAGAGAGAGAGGTGGAGAGGGAGGAGAGAGAGAGGGAGGAGAGAGAGGGGGAGGGAGAGAGGGGGGAGGGAGGAGAGAGAGGTGGAGAGGGAGGAGAGAGAGAGGTGGAGAGGGGGAGGAAGGAGAGAGAGAGGTGGAGAGGGAGGAGAGAGAGAGGGAGGAGAGAGAGGGGGAGGGAGAGAGGGGGGAGGGAGGAGAGAGAGGAGATACAGAGAGAGAAAGGTGGAGAGGGGGAGGGAGGAGAGAGAGAGGGAGGAGAGAGAGCTACAGAGAGAGGGAGGAGAGAGAGAGAGAGAGAGAGAGAGAGAGAGATAGAGAGAGAGAGGAGAGAGATAGGGAGGGAGAGAGGAGGAGAGAGAGAGAGAGAGAGAGAGAGAGAGAGAGAGAGGAGGAAGAGAGGGAGAGGGGAGAAAGGGAGAGAGGAGAAAGAGAGAGAGAGAGAGAGAGAGAGAGAGAGAGGGAGGAGAGAGAGAGAGAGAGAGAGAGGACAGAGATAGGGAGGAGAGAGAGGAGAGGGAGAGAGAGAGAGAGAGAGGAGGAAGAGAGGGAGAGGGAGAGAGAGAGAGAGAGAGAGAGAGAGAGAGAGAGAGAGAGAGAGAGAGAGAGAGAGAGAGAGAGAGAGAGAGAGAGCCTGTTCTGTACAATTCAGAAGAAGCTCCATCCTTCCAAAGTTTCCCTAACTAATCCTGTCAACAGGCTCACTAGGTACACACACCCAGTATAGACACCCAGTATAGACACCCAGTATAGACACCCAGTATAGACACCCAGTATAGACACCCAGTATAGACACCCAGTATAGACACCCAGTATAGACACCCAGTACACACACCCAGTATAGACACCCAGTATAGACACCCAGTACACACACCCAGTATAGACACCCAGTACACACCCAGTATAGACACCCAGTATAGACACCCAGTATAGACACCCAGTACACACACCCAGTATAGACACCCAGTATAGACACCCAGTACACACCCAGTATAGACACCCAGTATAGACACCCAGTATAGACACCCAGTATAGACACCCAGTACACACACCCAGTATAGACACCCAGTATAGACACCCAGTACACACACCCAGTATAGACACCCAGTACACACACCCAGTATAGACACCCAGTACACACACCCAGTATAGACACCCAGTACACACACCCAGTATAGACACCCAGTACACACACCCAGTATACACACCCAGTATAGACACCCAGTATAGACACCCAGTACACACACCCAGTATAGACACCCAGTATAGACACCCAGTATAGACACCCAGTACACACACCCAGTATAGACACCCAGTATACACACCCAGTATAGACACCCAGTACACACACCCAGTATAGACACCCAGTATAGACACCCAGTACACACACCCCGTACACACACCCAGTATAGACACCCAGTATAGACACCCAGTATAGACACCCAGTACACACACCCAGTATAGACACCCAGTATAGACACCCAGTACACACACCCAGTACACACCCAGTACACACACCCAGTACACACCCAGTATAGACACCCAGTATAGACACCCAGTACACACCCAGTATAGACACCCAGTATAGACACCCAGTACACACACCCAGTATAGACACCCAGTATAGACACCCAGTACACACCCAGTATAGACACCCAGTATAGACACCCAGTACACACCCAGTATAGACACCCAGTATAGACACCCAGTACACACACCCAGTATAGACACCCAGTATAGACACCCAGTACACACACCCAGTATAGTCACCCAGTATAGTCACCCAGTACACACACCCAGTATAGACACCCAGTACACACCCAGTATAGTCACCCAGTATAGACACCCAGTACACACCCAGTACACACCCAGTATAGACACCCAGTACACACACCCAGTATAGACACCCAGTACACACCCAGTATAGACACCCAGTATAGACACCCAGTACACACCCAGTACACACCCAGTATAGACACCCAGTACACACACCCAGTATAGACACCCAGTACACACCCAGTATAGACACCCAGTACACACCCAGTATAGACACCCAGTATAGACACCCAGTACACACACCCAGTATAGACACCCAGTACACACACCCAGTATAGACACCCAGTATAGACACCCAGTACACACACCCAGTATAGACACCCAGTACACACCTAGTATAGACACCCAGTATAGACACCCAGTATAGACACCCAGTATAGACACCCAGTACACACCTAGTACACACACCCAGTATAGACACCCAGTATAGACACCCAGTATAGTCACCCATTACACACACCCAGTATAGACACCCAGTACACACCCAGTACACACACCCAGTATAGACACCCAGTACACACCCAGTACACACACCCAGTATAGACACCCAGTACACACACCCAGTATAGACACCCAGTACACACACCCAGTACACACCCAGTATAGACACCCAGTACACACCCAGTACACACACCCAGTACACACACCCCGTACACACACCCAGTATAGACACCCAGTACACACCCAGTATAGACACCCAGTACACACCCAGTATAGACACCCAGTACACACCCAGTACACACACCCAGTATAGACACCCAGTACACACACCCAGTACACACACCCAGTATAGACACCCAGTACACACACCCAGTACACATACCCAGTACACACACCCAGTATAGTCACCCAGTATAGACACCCAGTAAACACCCAGTAAACACCCAGTACACACCCAGTACACCCTATGCTCCGACCCAAACAGTGCACGCCCTCGCACACATCCGGAGGCTGTCCCATTGGTCTGTTGGCTTCAGTTGGCGTTTGGACAGCAGGGCTAACAAAACAGACAACACTCCTCCCCAGACACACATACCGTAGTGGGTAGAGAGAGGCTGCTGGAGGTCAGGCCGTGACGAGGTTCCATGTTGCTGCTCGGAGAAGGAGAGGAGGAGGAAGTACTGACCAGGTCTGGCAGGCTGGTAGATGGGAAACGGTGGAAATCCACCTCGGACTCCTCCTGGAAGAACCAGAGTACAGTGGAGAGGCGTAAGAGGGCGTGTGGATGGAGAATGGTGTGTGTGTGTGTGTGTGTGTGTCTACTAGTTTTACTATGCTCAGTGAGTATGACACAATCACAGCTCAAGTACTCACAAGAACAGTAAACCGCCTAAAATTCAGAGGAATGAGGACATTTTGCCGGCCATTTTAGGTTTATGGGTTAGGGTTAGGTTTACTGTTAAAATTAGGGTTTGGGTTTACTGTTAAAATTAGAGTTAGGTTTAGGGTTCGGAAAAATAGGACTGTTGGTCCCCTGTATAAATCATCACGAGTAAAGTAAGATATAGCTGTGATTGTGTCATACTCACTGAGTATAGTAAGATATAGCTGTGTGTCCAACTCACTGAGTATAGTAAGATATAGCTGTGTGTGTCCAACTCACTGAGTATAGTAAGATATAGCTGTGATTGTGTCATACTCACTGAGTATAGTAAGACATAGCTGTGATTGTGTCATACTCACTGAGTATAGTAAGACATAGCTGTGATTGTGTCATACTCACTGAGTATAGTAAGATATAGCTGTGATTGTGTCATACTCACTGAGTAAAGTAAGATATAGCTGTGATTGTGTCATACTCACTGAGTATAGTAAGACATAGCTGTGTGTGTCCAACTCACTGAGTATAGTAAGACATAGCTGTGATTGTGTCCAACTCACTGAGTATAGTAAGATATAGCTGTGTGTGTCCAACTCACCCTGCTAACTGTGTGTGTCCAACTCACCCTGCTAGCTGTGTGTGTCCAACTCACCCTGCTAGCTGTGTGTGTCCAACTCAATGAGTATAGTAAGATATAGCTGTGTGTGTCCAACTCAATGAGTATAGTAAGACATAGCTGTGATTGTGTCATACTCACTGAGTATAGTAAGACATAGCTGTGATTGTGTCATACTCACTGAGTAAAGTAAGATATAGCTGTGATTGTGTCATACTCACTGAGTATAGTAAGACATAGCTGTGTGTGTCCAACTCACTGAGTATAGTAAGACATAGCTGTGATTGTGTCCAACTCACTGAGTATAGTAAGATATAGCTGTGTGTGTCCAACTCACCCTGCTAGCTGTGTGTGTCCAACTCAATGAGTATAGTAAGATATAGCTGTGATTGTGTCCAACTCAATGAGTATAGTAAGATATAGCTGTGTGTCCAACTCACTGAGTATAGTAAGATATAGCTGTGTGTGTCCAACTCACTGAGTATAGTAAGACATAGCTGTGATTGTGTCATACTCACTGAGTATAGTAAGATATAGCTGTGATTGTGTCATACTCACTGAGTAAAGTAAGATATAGCTGTGATTGTGTCATACTCACTGAGTATAGTAAGATATAGCTGTGATTGTGTCATACTCACTGAGTATAGTAAGACATAGCTGTGTGTGTCCAACTCACTGAGTATAGTAAGACATAGCTGTGATTGTGTCCAACTCACTGAGTATAGTAAGATATAGCTGTGATTGTGTCATACTCACTGAGTAAAGTAAGATATAGCTGTGATTGTGTCATACTCACTGAGTATAGTAAGATATAGCTGTGATTGTGTCATACTCACTGAGTATAGTAAGACATAGCTGTGATTGTGTCATACTCACTGAGTATAGTAAGATATAGCTGTGTGTGTCCAACTCACTGAGTATAGTAAGATATAGCTGTGATTGTGTCATACTCACTGAGTAAAGTAAGATATAGCTGTGATTGTGTCATACTCACTGAGTAAAGTAAGATATAGCTGTGATTGTGTCATACTCACTGAGTAAAGTAAGATATAGCTGTGATTGTGTCATACTCACTGAGTATAGTAAGACATAGCTGTGTGTGTCCAACTCACTGAGTATAGTAAGATATAGCTGTGTGTGTCCAACTCACTGAGTATAGTAAGATATAGCTGTGTGTCCAACTCACTGAGTATAGTAAGATATAGCTGTGTGTCCAACTCACTGAGTATAGTAAGATATAGCTGTGTGTGTCCAACTCACTGAGTATAGTAAGATATAGCTGTGTGTCCAACTCACTGAGTATAGTAAGATATAGCTGTGTGTCCAACTCACCCTGCTAGCTGTGTGTGTCCAACTCAATGAGTATAGTAAGATATAGCTGTGTGTCCAACTCACTGAGTATAGTAAGATATAGCTGTGTGTCCAACTCACTGAGTATAGTAAGATATAGCTGTGTGTCCAACTCACCCTGCTAGCTGTGTGTGTCCAACTCAATGAGTATAGTAAGATATAGCTGTGTGTCCAACTCACCCTGCTAGCTGTGTGTGTCCAACTCAATGAGTATAGTAAGATATAGCTGTGTGTCCAACTCACCCTGCTAGCTGTGTGTGTCCAACTCAATGAGTATAGTAAGATATAGCTGTGTGTGTCCAACTCACTGAGTATAGTAAGATATAGCTGTGTGTCCAACTCACTGAGTATAGTAAGATATAGCTGTGTGTCCAACTCACCCTGCTAGCTGTGTGTGTCCAACTCAATGAGTATAGTAAGATATAGCTGTGTGTCCAACTCACTGAGTATAGTAAGATATAGCTGT
>NC_088212.1:2954862-2987362 GCF_036934945.1 Oncorhynchus masou masou | reverse complement strand
TGACATAGACTGACCAGGTGAAAGCTATGATCCCTTATTGATGTCACTTGTTAAATCCACTTCAGTCAGTGTAGATGAAGGGGAGGAGACGGGGTTAAAGAAGGATGTTCAAGCCTTGAGACAATAGTGTATGTGTGCCATTCAGAGGATGAATGGGCAAGAACAGGGTGTAGTAGTAGATGCCTTTGAACAGGGTATGGTAGTAGGTGTCTTTGAACAGGGTGTAGTAGTAGGTGTCAAGCGCACCAGTTTGAGTGAGTCAAGAACTGCAACGCTGCTGGGTTTGTCACGCTCAACAGTTTCCCGTGTGTATCAAGAATGGTCCACCACCCAAAGGACATCCAGCCAACTTGACACAACTGTGGGAAGCATTGGAGTCAACACGGGCCAGCATCCCTGTGGAACGCTTTAGAGACCTTGTAGAGTCCCTGCCCTGACGAAGTGAGGCTGTCCTGAGGGCCAAAAGGGGGCGAATGGAGGGGGGGGGGGGTGCAACTCATTATTAGGAAGGTGTTCTTCATGTTTGACATGTAACCCACAGTTTGCCATTTACCCGTCAATGTGACTGGCAGAACGGGTGTTGTATGTAGAGGATGATATCTCAGATAGGGGGGAGTGAGGCCTGAGAGGGTTTTTATAAATAAGCATCAACCAGTGGGTATGGTGACTGGTATACAGAGATGACCAGTTTACAGAGGAGTATAGAGTGCAGTGATGTGGTTAGAGCGTTGGACTAGTAACCAAAAGGTTGCAAGTTCAAATCCCCGAGCTGACAAGGTACAAATCTGTAGTTCTGCCCCTGAACAGGCAGTTAACCCACTGTTCCTAGGCCGTCATTGAAAATAAGAATTTGTTCTGAACTGACTTGCCTAGTAAAATAAAGGTAAAAAAAGGAGCATTGGTGAAAGATCTGATGGCCGAATGGTAAAGAACATCTTGCCGCTCGAGAGCACTCTTACCTGTCGATCTGTAAATTATGTCTTCGTAATCTAGCATGGGTATGATGGTCATCTGAATCAGGGTTAGTTTGGCAGCTGGGGTGAAAGAGGAGCGATTACGATAGAGGAAACCAAGTCTAGATTTAACCACAGCCTGCAGCTTTGATATGTGCTGAGAGAAGGACAGTGTACCGTCTAGCCATACTCCCAAGTACTTGTATGAGGAGACTACCTCAAGCTCCATCAGAGGTAGTAATCACACCTGTGGGGAGAGGGGCATTCTTCTTACCAAACAACATGACCGTTGTTTTGGAGGTGTTCAGAACCAGGTTAAGGGTAGAGAAAGCTGGTTGAACACTAATAAAGATTTAAACTCGTTGCGGATTCACTTTTGCTGTTCCTATTTCTGTTAACGGTTTTGCTCTGAGAAAAACAAACAGTCTCGTAAAGTTTAGTAAAGAGAAGAACACTGAGTGTGTGAGTAGTGAGTAAGACACAAACAGACACTCTGAGAGTGTGAGTATTACCAAGTCACTGTCCTGTCCTGTCCTGTCTGAAGATGTTGTGTGTTGTGAGTGATGACAGGTAGGGAGGGAAGTGCCTGAGGACAGTGAGTCAGTCAAGGACACACTTGTCTGGGCTTGTCCTTTCATTTCACCTCCCAACCCTAACCCTTATCCAACGGCTAGTCCTCTCCTTTCACCTCCCAACCCTAACCCTTATCCAACGGTTAGTCCTCTCCTTTCACCTCCCAACACTAACCCTTATCCAACGGTTAGTCCTCTCCTTTCACCTCCCAACCCTAACCCTAGCCCAACAGCTAGTCCTCTCCTCTCCCAACCCTAGCCCAACAGCTAGTCCTCTCCTCTCCCAACCCTAACCCAACAGCTAGTCCTCTCCTCGCCCAACCCTAACCCAGCAGTTAGTCCTCTCCTCTCCCAACCCTAACCCAACAGCTAGACCTCTCCTCTCCCAACCCTTATCACACAGCTAATCCTGTCCTCTCCCAACCCTAACCCAAAGGTTAGTCCTCTCCTCTCCCAACCCTTATCCAACAGTTAGTCCTCTCCTCTCCCAACCCTAACCCAACGGTTAGTCCTCTCCTCTCCCAACCCTAACCCAACAGCTAGTCCTCTCCTCTCCCAACCCTAACCCAGCAGTTAGTCCTCTCCTCTCCCAACCCTAACCCAGCAGTTAGTCCTCTCCTCTCCCAACCCTAACCCAACGGTTAGTCCTCTCCTCTCCCAACCCTAACCCAACAGCTAGTCCTCTCCCAACCCTAACCCAATGGTTAGTCCTCTCCTCTCCCAACCCAATGGTTAGTCCTCTCCTCTCCCAACCCTAACCCAACAGTTAGTCCTCTCCTCTCCCAACCCTAACCCAGCAGTTAGTCCTCTCCTCTCCCAACCATAACCCAGCAGTTAGTCCTCTCCTCTCCCAACCCTAACCCAACAGTTAGTCCTCTCCTCTCCCAACCCTAACCCAATGGTTAGTCCTCTCCTCTCCCAACCCTAACCCAGCAGCTAGTCCTCTCCTCTCCCAACCCTAACCCAACAGTTAGTCCTCTCCTCTTCCAACCCTAACCCAACAGCTAGTCCTCTCCTCTCCCAACCCTAACCCAACAGCTAGTCCTCTCCTCTCCCAACTCTAACCCAACAGCTAGTCCTCTCCTCTCCCAACCCTAACCCAATGGTTAGTCCTCTCCTCTCCCAACCCTAACCCAACAGTTAGTCCTCTCCTCTCCCAACCCTAACCCAGCAGTTAGTCCTCTCCTCTCCCAACCATAACCCAGCAGTTAGTCCTCTCCTCTCCCAACCCTAACCCAATGGTTAGTCCTCTCCTCTCCCAACCCTAACCCAATGGTTAGTCCTCTCCTCTCCCAACCCTAACCCAACAGTTAGTCCTCTCCTCTCCCAACCCTAACCCAATGGTTAGTCCTCTCCTCTCCCAACCCTAACCCAGCAGCTAGTCCTCTCCTCTCCCAACCCTAACCCAACAGCTAGTCCTCTCCTCTTCCAACCCTAACCCAACAGCTAGTCCTCTCCTCTCCCAACCCTAACCCAACAGCTAGTCCTCTCCTCTCCCAACTCTAACCCAACAGCTAGTCCTCTCCTCTCCCAACCCTAACCCAATGGTTAGTCCTCTCCTCTCCCAACCCTAACCCAACAGCTAGTCTTCTCCTCTCCCAACCCTAACCCAACAGCTAGTCCTCTCCTCTCCCAACCCTAACCCAACAGCTAGTCCTCTCCTCTCCCAACCCTAACCCAACAGTTAGTCCTCTCCTCTCCCAACTCTAACCCAGCAGTTAGTCCTCTCCTCTCCCAACTCTAACCCAACAGTTAGTCCTCTCCTCTCCCAACTCTAACCCAACAGTTAGTCCGCTCCTCTCTCTCTTAGTACTAGCTGTTGAACCCCACTCTTTAATTCAAACAACATGAAAACGGCAAGTCCTCTCCTAGTCCTGACTGGCTTTTAGACCAACGATGGAAGAGCCTGACACCAACTACAGCCATTAGTCATGAATGGTATTGAGCGAACAGTGAGAGAGACAGAACAACTCACCCCGATGAAAGCTCTTCAGCCGAAACGTAGCAACAGCAAGGAGACAAGTGTGTGCAACTTTCTTAATTATTTGTAGAGACAAAGACCAAAACAACAGACCATCTGACACTGGGTGGAGTCGCAGTGCATCGGCATAGCTGACATTCAACACGGCCCCTTCCGACATGTCACAGTCAGTCACATCTCCGTGAGTTCCCACGCTGTGTTACTATCCCCCTTTTCCACGCTTCCCATCTCTCCTGAACTCCTCAGACAGTCTTACAGAACACAAGAGAGGCTGGATCAACCAGAAACACTGTTATCTTGTATACACGTCTTTCAGGTGTATCTCACATGAAACATATACTATAGTGTGTACTATGGTTGGAACACTATAGTTTTTACTGTAGTATTTTTTTGGAGACTTTATTGTAGTTTACTCTATAGTATATAGTATAAATACTGTGGTAAAAGAAAACTGAAGGTGTATACTGTTGTGTTTTTGCGTATATTACTGTAGTATTCAATAATAGTGCTCTTGTTTCATTCTCTTTGACGTAGAGGCGTTCGCCTTCAGGAAACCTACTGGAGAAATAAGACAACAACAAAAAAAAGTACATTTTCCATAAAGCTGTAGGTCTGAACAGAACATACAGAGCTTGACCTCTTCTCTATAACCTGTATAGAGCATAATGTATGGTGTAAACTTGGCATGTAGGTTTCTCACTTACAGGTGGTACCAATTTATATATGGGGGAGGAGAATGGGCAGGGTGTATGCAATTTGAATACTGTTTTACTATAGTTTAAAAAAGTGTAGTGTTTTTGCGGACATTACCGTAGTATTTACTATAGTTACCAAAAAAAATAGTATTTTTGCAGACTGCAGTGTTTTTGGGGATATTTTTGTAGTATTTACGACAGTGTTTCTTTGTGGAAAATACTGTAATATTTACTGTAGTACTCTACAGTTTACTACAGTATTCTCTAGTAAGTACTCTTGCATTCTATAGTAAACTGTAGTATTCTTTAATGAAATAACTGCATGTTGAATCATCCAACACATGAATATTGGGTTCAGCATCTGTAGGAGCTTTACAGTAGAAACCATAACAGTAGTTAGAGTTAACAGTAGTCAGAGTTAACAGTAGTTAGAGTTAACAGTAGTTAGAGTTAACAGTGTTCAGAGTTAACAGTAGTTAGAGTTAACAGTAGTCAGAGTTAACAGTGTTCAGAGTTAACAGTAGTTTGAGTTAACAGTAGTTTGAGTTAACAGTAGTTAGAGTTAACAGTAGTTTGAGTTAACAGTAGTTTGAGTTAACAGTAGTTTGAGTTAACAGTAGTTAGAGTTAACAGTAGTTAGAGTTAACAGTGTTCAGAGTTAACAGTAGTTAGAGGTAACAGTAGTTTGAGTTAACAGTAGTTAGAGTTAACAGTAGTTTGAGTTAACAGTAGTTTGAGTTAACAGTAGTTTGAGTTAACAGTAGTTAGAGTTAACAGTAGTTAGAGTTAACAGTGTTCAAAGTTAACAGTAGTTAGAGTTAACAGTGTTCAGAGTTAACAGTAGTCAGAGTTAACAGTAGTTTGAGTTAACAGTAGTTTGAGTTAACAGTAGTTAGAGTTAACAGTAGTTAGAGTTAACAGTGTTCAGAGTTAACAGTAGTTAGAGCTAACAGTAGTTATTAGTAGTTAGAGTTAACAGTAGTTAACAGTAGTTAGAGTTAACAGTAGTTAGAGTTAACAGTGTTCAGAGTTAACAGTAGTTAGAGCTAACAGTAGTTATTAGTAGTTAGAGTTAACAGTAGTTAACAGTAGTTAGAGTTAACAGTAGTTAGAGTTAACAGTAGTTAGTGTTAACAGTAGTTAGAGTTAACAGTGTTCAGAGTTAACAGTAGTTAGAGTTAACAGTAGTTAGAGCTAACAGTAGTTAGAGTTAACAGTGGTCAGAGTTAACAGTAGTCAGAGTTAACAGTAGTTAGAGTTAACAGTGTTCAGAGTTAACAGTAGTTAGAGCTAACAGTAGTTAGAGTTAACAGTAGTTAGAGTTAACAGTGGTCAGAGTTAACAGTAGTCAGAGTTAACAGTAGTTTGAGTTAACAGTAGTTAGAGTTAACAGTGTTCAGAGTTAACAGTAGTTAGAGTTAACAGTAGTCAGAGTTAACAGTGTTCAGAGTTAACAGTAGTTAGAGTTAACAGTAGTTAGAGCTAACAGTAGTTAGAGTTAACAGTAGTTAGAGTTAACAGTAGTTAGAGTTAACAATAGTTAGAGTTAACAGTGTTCAGAGTTAACAGTAGTTAGAGTTAACAGTAGTCAGAGTTAACAGTAGTTAGAGTTAACAGTGTTCAGAGTTAACAGTAGTTAGAGTTAACAGTAGTCAGAGTTAACAGTAGTTAGAGTTAACAGTGTTCAGAGTTAACAGTGTTCAGAGTTAACAGTAGTTAGAGTTAACAGTGTTCAGAGTTAACAGTAGTTAGAGCTAACAATAGTCAGAGTTAACAGTAGTTAGTGGTAACAGTAGTTAGAGCTAACAATAGTTAGAGTTAACAGTGTTCAGAGTTAACAGTAGTTAGAGTTAACAGTAGTTAGAGTTAACAGAGTTCAGAGTTAACAGTAGTTAGAGTTAACAGTAGTTAGAGTTAACAGTAGTTAGAGTTAACAGTGTTCAGAGTTAACAGTAGTTAGAGCTAACAATAGTCAGAGTTAACAGTAGTTAGTGTTAACAGTAGTTAGAGCTAACAATAGTTAGAGTTAACAGTAGTTAGAGTTAACAGTGTTCAGAGTTAACAGTGTTCAGAGTTAACAGTAGTTAGAGTTAACAGTATTCAGAGTTAACAGTAGTTAGAGTTAACAGTAGTTAGAGTTAACAGAGTTCAGAGTTAACAGTAGTTAGAGTTAACAGTGTTCAGAGTTAACAGAGTTCAGAGTTAACAGTAGTCAGAGTTAATAGTAGTTAGAGTTAACAGTAGTTAGAGTTAACAGTAGTCAGAGTTAACAGTAGTTAGAGTTAACAGTAGTTAGAGATAACAGTAGTTAGAGTTAACAGTGTTCAGAGTTAACAGTAGTTAGAGCTAACAATAGTCAGAGTTAACAGTAGTTAGTGGTAACAGTAGTTAGAGCTAACAATAGTTAGAGTTAACAGTAGTTAGAGTTAACAGTGTTCAGAGTTAACAGTGTTCAGAGTTAACAGTAGTTAGAGTTAACAGTAGTTAGAGTTAACAGTAGTTAGAGTTAACAGTAGTCAGAGTTAACAGTAGTCAGAGTTAACAGTAGTCAGAGTTAACAGTAGTCAGAGTTAACAGTAGTTAGAGTTAACAGTGTTCAGAGTTAACAGTAGTTAGAGCTAACAATAGTCAGAGTTAACAGTAGTTAGTGGTAACAGTAGTTAGAGCTAACAATAGTTAGAGTTAACAGTAGTTAGAGTTAACAGTGTTCAGAGTTAACAGTGTTCAGAGTTAACAGTAGTTAGAGTTAACAGTAGTTAGAGTTAACAGTAGTCAGAGTTAACAGTAGTCAGAGTTAACAGTAGTCAGAGTTAACAGTAGTCAGAGTTAACAGTAGTTAGAGTTAACAGTAGTTAGAGTTAACAGTAGTTTGAGTTAACAGTAGTTAGAGTTAACAGTGTTCAAAGTTAACAGTAGTCAGAGTTAACAGTAGTTAGAGCTAACAGTAGTTAGAGTTAACAGTAGTCAGAGTTAACAGTAGTTAGAGTTAACAGTAGTTAGAGTTAACAGTAGTTAGAGTTAACAGTGTTCAGAGTTAACAGTAGTTAGAGTTAACAGTGTTCAGAGTTAACAGAGTTCAGAGTTAACAGTAGTCAGAGTTAATAGTAGTTAGAGTTAACAGTAGTTAGAGTTAACAGTAGTCAGAGTTAACAGTAGTTAGAGTTAACAGTAGTTAGAGATAACAGTAGTTAGAGTTAACAGTAGTTAGAGATAACAGTAGTTAGAGTTAACAGTGTTCAGAGTTAACAGTAGTTAGAGCTAACAATAGTCAGAGTTAACAGTAGTTAGTGGTAACAGTAGTTAGAGCTAACAATAGTTAGAGTTAACAGTAGTTAGAGTTAACAGTGTTCAGAGTTAACAGTGTTCAGAGTTAACAGTAGTTAGAGTTAACAGTAGTTAGAGTTAACAGTAGTTAGAGTTAACAGTAGTCAGAGTTAACAGTAGTCAGAGTTAACAGTAGTCAGAGTTAACAGTAGTTAGAGTTAACAGTGTTCAGAGTTAACAGTAGTTAGAGCTAACAATAGTCAGAGTTAACAGTAGTTAGTGGTAACAGTAGTTAGAGCAAACAATAGTTAGAGTTAACAGTAGTTAGAGTTAACAGTGTTCAGAGTTAACAGTGTTCAGAGTTAACAGTAGTTAGAGTTAACAGTAGTTAGAGTTAACAGTAGTTAGAGTTAACAGTAGTCAGAGTTAACAGTAGTCAGAGTTAACAGTAGTCAGAGTTAACAGTAGTCAGAGTTAACAGTAGTTAGAGTTAACAGTAGTTTGAGTTAACAGTAGTTAGAGTTAACAGTGTTCAAAGTTAACAGTAGTCAGAGTTAACAGTAGTTAGAGCTAACAGTAGTTAGAGTTAACAGTAGTCAGAGTTAACAGTAGTTAGAGTTAACAGTAGTTAGAGTTAACAGTAGTTAGAGTTAACAGTGTTCAGAGTTAACAGTAGTTAGAGTTAACAGTAGTTAGAGTTAACAGTAGTCAGAGTTAACAGTAGTTAGAGTTAACAGTAGTCAGAGTTAACAGTAGTTAGAGTTAACAGTAGATAGAGTTAACAGTAGTTAGAGTTAACAGTGTTCAGAGTTAACAGTGTTCAGAGTTAACAGTAGTTAGAGTTAACAGTAGTTAGAGTTAACAGTAGTCAGAGTTAACAATAGTTAGAGTTAACAGTAGTTAGAGTTAACAGTGTTCAGAGTTAACAGTGTTCAGAGTTAACAGTAGTTAGAGTTAACAGTAGTTAGAGTTAACAGTAGTTAGAGTTAACAGTAGTCAGAGTTAACAGTAGTCAGAGTTAACAGTAGTCAGAGTTAACAGTAGTCAGAGTTAACAGTAGTTAGAGTTAACAGTGTTCAGAGTTTACAGTAGTTAGAGCTAACAATAGTCAGAGTTAACAGTAGTTAGTGGTAACAGTAGTTAGAGCTAACAATAGTTAGAGTTAACAGTAGTTAGAGTTAACAGTGTTCAGAGTTAACAGTGTTCAGAGTTAACAGTAGTTAGAGTTAACAGTAGTTAGAGTTAACAGTAGTCAGAGTTAACAGTAGTCAGAGTTAACAGTAGTCAGAGTTAACAGTAGTCAGAGTTAACAGTAGTTAGAGTTAACAGTAGTTAGAGTTAACAGTAGTTTGAGTTAACAGTAGTTAGAGTTAACAGTGTTCAAAGTTAACAGTAGTCAGAGTTAACAGTAGTTAGAGCTAACAGTAGTTAGAGTTAACAGTAGTCAGAGTTAACAGTAGTTAGAGTTAACAGTAGTTAGAGTTAACAGTAGTTAGAGTTAACAGTGTTCAGAGTTAACAGTAGTTAGAGTTAACAGTGTTCAGAGTTAACAGAGTTCAGAGTTAACAGTAGTCAGAGTTAATAGTAGTTAGAGTTAACAGTAGTTAGAGTTAACAGTAGTCAGAGTTAACAGTAGTTAGAGTTAACAGTAGTTAGAGATAACAGTAGTTAGAGTTAACAGTAGTTAGAGATAACAGTAGTTAGAGTTAACAGTGTTCAGAGTTAACAGTAGTTAGAGCTAACAATAGTCAGAGTTAACAGTAGTTAGTGGTAACAGTAGTTAGAGCTAACAATAGTTAGAGTTAACAGTAGTTAGAGTTAACAGTGTTCAGAGTTAACAGTGTTCAGAGTTAACAGTAGTTAGAGTTAACAGTAGTTAGAGTTAACAGTAGTTAGAGTTAACAGTAGTCAGAGTTAACAGTAGTCAGAGTTAACAGTAGTCAGAGTTAACAGTAGTTAGAGTTAACAGTGTTCAGAGTTAACAGTAGTTAGAGCTAACAATAGTCAGAGTTAACAGTAGTTAGTGGTAACAGTAGTTAGAGCTAACAATAGTTAGAGTTAACAGTAGTTAGAGTTAACAGTGTTCAGAGTTAACAGTGTTCAGAGTTAACAGTAGTTAGAGTTAACAGTAGTTAGAGTTAACAGTAGTTAGAGTTAACAGTAGTCAGAGTTAACAGTAGTCAGAGTTAACAGTAGTCAGAGTTAACAGTAGTCAGAGTTAACAGTAGTTAGAGTTAACAGTAGTTTGAGTTAACAGTAGTTAGAGTTAACAGTGTTCAAAGTTAACAGTAGTCAGAGTTAACAGTAGTTAGAGCTAACAGTAGTTAGAGTTAACAGTAGTCAGAGTTAACAGTAGTTAGAGTTAACAGTAGTTAGAGTTAACAGTAGTTAGAGTTAACAGTGTTCAGAGTTAACAGTAGTTAGAGTTAACAGTAGTTAGAGTTAACAGTAGTCAGAGTTAACAGTAGTTAGAGTTAACAGTAGTCAGAGTTAACAGTAGTTAGAGTTAACAGTAGATAGAGTTAACAGTAGTTAGAGTTAACAGTGTTCAGAGTTAACAGTGTTCAGAGTTAACAGTAGTTAGAGTTAACAGTAGTTAGAGTTAACAGTAGTCAGAGTTAACAATAGTTAGAGTTAACAGTAGTTAGAGTTAACAGTGTTCAGAGTTAACAGTGGTCAGAGTTAACAGTAGTCAGAGTTAACAGTAGTTAGAGTTAACAGTAGTTAGAGCTAACAGTAGTCAGAGTTAACAGTAGCGTGCTGTTGTGTGTATTTGCTTAGCATTGATCCACTTTGTCTGTGCTTCTGTGGTGAGGTTAGTCACTGTGGATGACTCATGGGCGTACAAGGGAGAGTTTGTTGGCAGGATTACAGTATTTCTGAAGAAAAGCTCATTCAACATGCAGCTAATGTCATCCCCATTCAGAAGGAAGACGGGACTCTATGAACAACAGACTTTCTCACGTCATTCACTACTACTGTTTGTCTCCTCAGTTTGGTCTCATTAATGTCTGGAAGTGACCCATCCATTTTGCATAATGCCTTGTCTTCAATCTCTAAACTAGCCAGGCCTGTCAGGGCTTCAAGGCAGCCTAACCCGCTCTGATTGGCTGAATGCTGATTTATACCCTACGGAGTGTAGCGCAGTGTCGCAATGTCGTTTTCCGTCACTTTGTAGAGCGCTTTGACATTTAACGTACTCCCACTGGGGCAGTGTTGTGTAGGCAATACCATACTATATACAGGGTCAGTTAGTACCATACTATATACAGGGTCAGTTAATACCATACTATATACAGGGTCAGTTAATACCATACTATATACAGGGTCAGTTAATACCATACTATATACAGGGTCAGTTAGTACCATATTATATACAGGGTCAGTTAATACCATACTATATACAGGGTCAGTTAATACCATACTATATACAGGGTCAGTTAATACCATACTATATACAGGGTCAGTTAATACCATACTATATACAGGGTCAGTTAATACCATACTATATGCAGGGTCAGTTAATACCATACTATATACAGGGTCAGTTAATACCACACTATATACAGGGTCAGTTAATACCATACTATATACAGGGTCAGTTAATACCATACTATATACAGGGTCAGTTAATACCATACTATATACAGGGTCAGTTAGTACCATACTATATACAGGGTCAGTTAATACCATACTATATACAGGGTCAGTTAATACCATACTATATACAGGGTCAGTTAATACCATACTATATACAGGGTCAGTTAATACCGCACTATATACAGGGTCAGTTAATACCATACTATATACAGGGTCAGTTAATACCATACTATATACAGGGTCAGATAATACCACACTATATACAGGGTCAGTTAATACCATACTATATACAGGGTCAGTTAATACCATACTATATACAGGGTCAGTTAATACCATACTATATACAGGATCAGTTAATACCATACTATATACAGGGAGGATTAATACCACACTATATACAGGGTAAGGTTAATACATTTACATTTACATTTAAGTCATTTAGCAGACGCTCTTATCCAGAGCGACTTACAAATTGGTGAATTCACCTTCTGACATCCAGTGGAACAGCCACTTTACAATAGTGCATCTAAATCATTAAGGGGGGGGGGGGGGGTGGTGAGAAGGATTACTTATCCTATACCAATACCATACTATATACAGGGTCAGTTAGTACCATACTATATACAGGGTCAGTTAGTACCATACTATATACAGGGTCAGTTAATACCATACTATATACAGGGTCAGTTAGTACCATACTATATACAGGGTCAGTTAATACCATACTATATACAGGGTCAGTTAGTACCATACTATATACAGGGTCAGTTAGTACCATACAGGGTCAGTTAATACCATATTATATACAGGGTCAGTTAATACCATACTATATACAGGGTCAGTTAGTACCATACTATATACAGGGTCAGTTAATACCATACTATATACAGGGTCAGTTAGTACCATACTATATAGTTAGTACCATACTATATACAGTTAGTACCATACTATATACAGGGTCAGTTAGTACCATACTATATACAGGGTCAGTTAATACCATACTATATACAGGGTCAGTTAGTACCATACTATATACAGGGTCAGTTAGTACCATACAGGGTCAGTTAATACCATATTATATACAGGGTCAGTTAATACCATACTATATACAGGGTCAGTTAGTACCATACTATATACAGGGTCAGTTAGTACCATACTATATACAGGGTCAGTTAGTACCATACTATATACAGGGTCAGTTAGTACCATACTATATACAGGGTCAGTTAGTACCATACTATATACAGGGTCAGTTAGTACCATACTATATACAGGGTCAGTTAGTACCATACTATATACAAGGTCAGTAGTTATATACAGGGTCAGTTAATACCATACTATATACAGGGTCAGTTAATACCATACTATATACAGGGTCAGTTAGTACCATACTATATACAGGGTCAGTTAGTACCATACTATATACAGGGTCAGTTAGTACCATACTATATACAGGGTCAGTTAGTACCATACTATATACAGGGTCAGTTAGTACCATACTATATACAGGGTCAGTTAGTACCATACTATATACAAGGTCAGTAGTTATATACAGGGTCAGTTAATACCATACTATATACAGGGTCAGTTAGTACCATACTATATACAGGGTCAGTTAATACCACACTATATACAGGGTCAGTTAATACCATACTATATACAGGGTCAGTTAGTACCATACTATATACAGGGTCAGTTAGTACCATACTATATACAGGGTCAGTTAATACCATACTATATACAGGGTCAGTTAGTACCATACTATATACAGGGTCAGTTAGTACCATACTATATACAGGGTCAGTTAATACCACGCTATATACAGGGTCAGTTAGTACCATACTATATACAGGGTCAGTTAATACCATACTATAGGAGGTAGATATGTGTAGGGGGAAGGTGACTATTTACAGGGTAAGTTCCAGTACCAAATTAACAACGTGCAGAGATAATGGAGTGATGGATGTACAGCTGAAGTCAGAAGTTTACATACACCTTAGCCAACTGCATTTAAACTCAGTTTGTCACAATTCCTGACATTTAATCCGAGTAAACATTCGCTGTTTTAGGTCAGTTAAGATCACCACTTTATTTTTAGAATGTGTAGTACTTGGTAGCATTGCCTTTAAATTGTTAAACTTGGGTCAAATGTTTCAGGTAGCCTTCCACAAGCTTCCCAGAATAAGTTGGGTGAATTTTGGCCCATTCCTCCTGACAGAGCTGGTGTAACTGAGTCAGGTTTGTAGGCCTCCTTGCTCGCACACGCTTTTTCAGTTCTGCCCACAAATGTTCTATAGGATTGAGGTCAGGGCTTTGTGATGGCCACTCCAATACCTTGACTCTGTTGTCCTTAAGCCATTTTGCCACAACTTTGGAAGTATGCTTGGGGTCGTTGTCCATTTGGAAGACCCATTTGCAACCAAGCTTTAACTTCCTGACTGAGATGTTGCTTCAATATATCCACCTTTTTTTCCTGCCTCATGATGCCATCTATTTTGTGAAGTGCACCAGCAAAGCACCTCCATAACATGATGCTGCCACCTCCGTGCTTCAAGGTTGGGATGGTATTCTTCGGCTTGCAAGCCTCCCCCTTTTTCCTTCAAACATAACGATGGTCATTATGGCCAAACAGTTCTATTTTTGTTTCATCAGACCAGAGGACATTTCTCCAAAAAAGTACGATCTTTGTCCCATGTGTAATTGCAAACCGTAGTCTGGCATTTTTATGATGGTTTTGGAGCAGTGGCTTCTTCCTTGCTGAGCGGCCTTTCAGGTTATGTCGATATAGGACTCGTTTTACGGTGGATATAGTTACTTCTGTACCTGTTTCCTCCAGCATCTTCACAAGGTCCTTTGCTGTGGTTCTGGGATTGATTTGCAGTTTTCGCACCAAAGTACGTTCATCTCTAGGAGACAGAACGCGTCTCCTTCCTGAGGGGTATGACAGCTGCGTGGTCCCATGGTGTTTATACGTGCATACTATTGTTTGTACAGATGAACGTGGCACCTTCAGGCCTTTGGTTAGTCCTCTCCTCTCCCAACCCTAACCCAATGGCAACCCTAACCCGATGGAAATTGCTCCCAAGGATGAACCACACTTGTGGAGATCTTCAAATCTTTTTATGAGGTCTTGGCTGATTTCTGATTTCCCCATGATGTCAAGCAGAGGCACAGAGTTTGAAGGAAGGCCTTGAAATGCATCCACAGGTACACCTCCAATTGAATCAAATGATGTCAATTAACCTATCAGAAGCTTCTGAAGCCATGACATCATTTTCTGGAATTTTCCAAGCTGTTTAAAGGCACAGTCAACTTAGTGTATGTAAACTTCTGACCCACAAGAATTGTGATACAGTGAATTATAAGTGAAATAATCGGTCTGTAAACAATTGTTGGAAAAATGACTTGTGTCATGCACAAAGTAGATCGACTTGCCAAAACTATAGTTTGTTAACCAAAAAATTGTGGAGTGGTTGAAAAACAAGTTTTAATGACGCCAACCTAAGTGTATGTAAACATCCGACTTCAACTGAAGATATGTATATAAGGGTATTTGATAAACAGCAGCGTGTATGTGAAGTGTGGTATGAATATCAGTATGAATGTATGTGCATATTATGTGTGAGTGAGCAGACGGAGTGAGTGTGTGTGTGTGTGTGTGTGTGTGTGTGTGTGTGTGTGTGTGTGTGTGTGTGTGTGTGTGTGTGTGTGTGTGTGTGTGTGTGTGTGTGTGTGTGTGTGTGTGTGTGTGTGTGTGCGCGTGCATGTGATGTTGGAGTGACAGAGTGTGTGTGTGGTTTTTTTTGTGTGTTTTTTTTATTTTACCTTTATTTTACTAGGCAAGTCAGTTAAGAACAAATTCTTATTTTCAATGACGGCCTAGGAACAGTGGGTTAACTGGTCTAGGAACAGAGGGTTAACTGGTCTAGGAACAGTGGGTTAACTGGTCTAGGAACAGTGGGTTAACTGGTCTAGGAACAGTGGGTTAACTGGTCTAGGAACAGTGGGTTAACTGGCCTAGGAACAGTGGGTTAACTGGTCTAGGAACAGTGGGTTAACTGGTCTAGGAACAGTGGGTTAACTGGTCTAGGAACAGTGGGTTAACTGGTGGAGTGGGTTAACTGGTCTAGGATCAGTGGGTTAACTGGTCTAGGAACAGTGGGTTAACTGGTCTAGGAACAGTGGGTTAACTGGCCTAGGAACAGTGGGTTAACTGGTCTAGGAACAGTGGGTTAACTGGTCTAGGAACAGTGGGTTAACTGGTCTAGGAACAGTGGGTTAACTGGTCTAGGAACAGTGGGTTAACTGGTCTAGGTACAGTGTGTTAAACTGGTCTAGGAACAGTGGGTTAACTGGTCTAGGAACAGTGGGTTAACTGGCCTAGGAACAGTGGGTTAACTGGTCTAGGAACAGTGGGTTAACTGGCCTAGGAACAGTGGGTTAACTGGCCTAGGAACAGTGGGTTAACTGGTCTAGGAACAGTGGGTTAACTGGTCTAGGAACAGTGGGTTAACTGGTCTAGGAACAGTGGGTTAACTGGCCTAGGAACAGTGGGTTAACTGGTCTAGGAACAGTGGGTTAACTGGTCTAGGAACAGTGGGTTAACTGGTCTAGGAACAGTGGGTTAACTGGTCTAGGAACAGTGGGTTAACTGGTCTAGGAACAGTGGGTTAACTGGTCTAGGAACAGTGGGTTAACTGGTCTAGGAACAGTGGGTTAACTGGTCTAGGAACAGTGGGTTAACTGGTCTAGGTACAGTGTGTTAAACTGGTCTAGGAACAGTGGGTTAACTGGTCTAGGAACAGTGGGTTAACTGGCCTAGGAACAGTGGGTTAACTGGTCTAGGAACAGTGGGTTAACTGGCCTAGGAACAGTGGGTTAACTGGCCTAGGAACAGTGGGTTAACTGGTCTAGGAACAGTGGGTTAACTGGTCTAGGAACAGTGGGTTAACTGGTCTAGGAACAGTGGGTTAACTGGTCTAGGAACAGTGGGTTAACTGGTCTAGGAACAGTGGGTTAACTGGTCTAGGAACAGTGGGTTAACTGGTCTAGGAACAGTGGGTTAACTGGTCTAGGAACAGTGGGTTAACTGGTCTAGGAACAGTGGGTTAACTGGTCTAGGAACAGTGGGTTAACTGGTCTAGGAACAGTGGGTTAACTGGTCTAGGAACAGTGGGTTAACTGCCTGTTCGGGGGCAGAACGGTTCCATTCGATAATTCTTGAGATGTTTCTACAACTTGATTGGAGTCCACCTGTGGTAAATTCAATTGATTGGACATTATTTGGAAAGGCACGCACCTGCCTATACAAGGTCCCACAGTTGTCAGTGCATGTCAGAGCAAAAACCAAGACATGGGGTCGAAGGAATTGTCCATAGAGCTCTGAGACAGGATTGTGCCGAGGCTGAGCAATCAAGGGAGAAGTGTATTGGTCAGGGAGGTGACAAGAACCCGATGGTCACTCTGACAGAGCTCCAGAGTTCCTCAGTGGAGATGGGAGAACTTTCGACAAGTACTCCAATCTGCAGCACTCCACCAAACAGGTCTTCATCGTAGAGACACATTGAAGCCACTCCTCAGTCAAAGGTACATGACAGCCTGCTTGGAGTTTGCCAAAAGGCACCTAAAGACTCTCAGACCATAAGAAACAATATTCTCTGGTCTAATGAAACCAAGATTTAATTCTTTGGCCTGAATGCCAAGCGTCAAGTCTGGAGGAAACCTGGCACCATCCCCACGGTGAAGCATGGTAGTGGTAGCATCATGCTGTGGAGATTTTTTTCAGTGGCAGGGACTGGGAGACTAGTCAGGATCGAGGGAAAGATGAACAGAGCAAAGTACAGAAAGATCCTTGAAGAAAACCCAGAGCGCTCAGGAACTCAGACTGGGACGAAGGTTCACCTGCCAACAGGACAACGACCCTAAGCACACAGGCAAGACAACACAAGAGTGGCTTCGGGATGACAAGTCTTTGAATGTCCTTAAGTGGCCCAGCCAGAGCCCGGACTTGAATCCAATCGAACATCTCTAGAGAGACCTGAAAATAGCTGTGCAGCGACGCTCCCCATCCAACCTGACAGAGCTTGAGAGGATCTGCAGAGAAGAATGGGAGAAACTCCCCAAATACAGGTGTGCCAAGCTTGTAGCGTCATACCCAAGAAGACTCGAGGCTGTAATCGCTGCCAAAGGTGCTTCAATAAAGTACTGAGTAAAGGGTCTGAATACTTATGAAAATGTGATATTTCAGTTGTTGCTGTTTTTTTAAAACATTTGTAATTTTTCACTTTGTCATTACGGTGTATAATGCAGGGAAAAAATGATTTAATCCATTTTAGAATGAGGCTGTACCGTAATATAATGTGGAAAAAGTCAAGGGGTCTGAATACTTCCCTAAGGGCGGCAGGGTAGCCTAGTGGTTAGAGTGTAGAGGCGGCAGGGTAGCCTAGTGGTTAGAGTGTAGAGGCGGCAGGGTAGCCTAGTGGTTAGAGTGTAGAGGCGGCAGGGAGCCTAGTGGTTAGAGTGTAGAGACGGCAGGGTAGCCTAGTGGTTAGAGCGTAGAGGCGGCAGGGAGCCTAGTGGTTAGAGTGTAGAGGCGGCAGGGAGCCTAGTGGTTAGAGTGTAGAGACGGCAGGGTAGCCTAGTGGTTAGAGTGTAGAGGCGGCAGGGAGCCTAGTGGTTAGAGTGTAGAGGCGGCAGGGTAGCCTAGTGGTTAGAGCGTTGGACTGGTAACAGAAAGGTTGCAAGTTCGAATCCCCGAGCTGACAAGGTACAAATCTGTCGTTCTGCCCCTGAACAGGCAGTTAACCCACTGTTCCTAGGCTGTCATTGTAAATAAGAATTTGTTCCTATCTAACTTGCCTGGTAAAATAAATAAAATACTTAATTTAGCTTATGAGTTGTTAACTTTTACGATTCCAACGGTTCCTAACTAAATCAAGCAGCTCCATTTGACCAATGTGTTGAACCCACGGAGCGCTCTGTCTTACCTGACTGGAGGTATCACTGCTTAGAGACTGTCTGTCTTACCTGACTGGAGGTATTACTGCTTAGAGACTGTCTGTCTTACCTGACTGGAGGTATCACTCCTTAGAGACTGTCTGTCTTACCTGACTGGAGGTATCACTGCTTAGAGACTGTCTGTCTTACCTGACTGGAGGTATCACTGCTTAGAGACTGTCTGTCTTACCTGACTGGAGGTATCACTGCTTAGAGACTGTCTGTCTTACCCGACTGGAGGTATCACTGCTGAATGACTGTCTGTCTTACCTGACTGGAGGTATCACTGCTTAGAGACTGTCTGTCTTACCTGACTGGAGGTATCACTGCTTAGAGACTGTATGTCTTACCTGACTGGAGGTATCACTGCTTAGAGACTGTCTGTCTTACCTGACTGGAGGTATCACTGCTTAGAGACTGTCTGTCTTACCTGACTGGAGGTATCACTGCTTAGAGACTGTCTGTCTTACCTGACTGGAGGTATCACTGCTGAATGACTGTCTGTCTTACCTGACTGGAGGTATCACTGATTAGAGACTGTCTGTCTTACCTGACTGGAGGTATCACTGCTTAGAGACTGTCTGTCTTACCTGACTGGAGGTATCACTGCTTAGAGACTGTCTGTCTTACCTGACTGGAGGTATCACTGCTTAGAGACTGTCCGTCTTACCTGACTGGAGGTATCACTGCTTAGAGACTGTCTGTCTTACCTGACTGGAGGTATCACTGCTTAGAGACTGTCTGTCTTACCTGACTGGAGGTATCACTGCTTAGAGACTGTCTGTCTTACCTGACTGGAGGTATCACTGCTTAGAGACTGTCTGTCTTACCTGACTGGAGGTATCACTGCTTAGAGACTGCATGTCTTACCTGACTGGAGGTATCACTGCTTAGAGACTGTCTGTCTTACCTGACTGGAGGTATCACTGCTTAGAGACTGTCTGTCTTACCTGACTGGAGGTATCACTGCTTAGAGACTGCATGTCTTACCTGACTGGAGGTATCACTGCTTAGAGACTGTCTGTCTTACCTGACTGGAGGTATCACTGCTTAGAGACTGTCTGTCTTACCTGACTGGAGGTATCACTGCTTAGAGACTGTCTGTCTTACCTGACTGGAGGTATCACTGCTTAGAGACTGTCTGTCTTACCTGACTGGAGGTATCACTGCTTAGAGACTGTCTGTCTTACCTGACTGGAGGTATCACTGCTTAGAGACTGTCTGTCTTACCTGACTGGTTGTATCACTGCTTAGAGACTGTCTGTCTTACCTGACTGGAGGTATCACTGCTTAGAGACTGTCTGTCTTACCTGACTGGAGGTATCACTGCTTAGAGACTGTCTATCTTACCTGACTGGAGGTATCACTGCTTAGAGACTGCATGTCTTACCTGACTGGAGGTATCACTGCTTAGAGACTGTCTGTCTTACCTGACTGGAGGTATCACTGCTTAGAGACTGTCTGTCTTACCTGACTGGAGGTATCACTGCTTAGAGACTGCATGTCTTACCTGACTGGAGGTATCACTGCTTAGAGACTGCATGTCTTACCTGACTGGAGGTATCACTGCTTAGAGACTGTCTGTCTTACCTGACTGGAGGTATCACTGCTTAGAGACTGTCTGTCTTACCTGACTGGAGGTATCACTGCTTAGAGACTGCATGTCTTACCTGACTGGAGGTATCACTGCTTAGAGACTGTCTGTCTTACCTGACTGGAGGTATCACTGCTTAGAGACTGCATGTCTTACCTGACTGGAGGTATCACTGCTTAGAGACTGTCTGTCTTACCTGACTGGAGGTATCACTGCTTAGAGACTGCATGTCTTACCTGACTGGAGGTATCACTGCTTAGAGACTGCATGTCTTACCTGACTGGAGGTACCACTGCTTAGAGACTGTCTGTCTTACCTGACTGGAGGTATCACTGCTTAGAGACTGTCTGTCTTACCTGACTGGAGGTATCACTGCTTAGAGACTGTCTGTCTTACCTGACTGGAGGTATCACTGCTTAGAGACTGTCTGTCTTACCTGACTGGAGGTATCACTGCTTAGAGACTGTCTGTCTTACCTGACTGGAGGTATCACTGCTTAGAGACTGTCTGTCTTACCTGACTGGAGGTATCACTGCTTAGAGACTGTCTGTCTTACCTGACTGGAGGTATCACTGCTTAGAGACTGTCTGTCTTACCTGACTGGAGGTATCACTGCTTAGAGACTGTCTGTCTTACCTGACTGGAGGTATCACTGCTTAGAGACTGTCTGTCTTACCTGACTGGAGGTATCACTGCTTAGAGACTGCATGTCTTACCTGACTGGAGGTATCACTGCTTAGAGACTGCATGTCTTACCTGACTGGAGGTATCACTGCTTAGAGACTGTCTGTCTTACCTGACTGGAGGTATCACTGCTTAGAGACTGTCTGTCTTACCTGACTGGAGGTATCACTGCTTAGAGACTGCATGTCTTACCTGACTGGAGGTATCACTGCTTAGAGACTGTCTGTCTTACCTGACTGGAGGTATCACTGCTTAGAGACTGCATGTCTTACCTGACTGGAGGTATCACTGCTTAGAGACTGTCTGTCTTACCTGACTGGAGGTATCACTGCTTAGAGACTGCATGTCTTACCTGACTGGAGGTATCACTGCTTAGAGACTGCATGTCTTACCTGACTGGAGGTACCACTGCTTAGACACTGTCTGTCTTACCTGACTGGAGGTATCACTGCTTAGAGACTGTCTGTCTTACCTGACTGGAGGTATCACTGCTTAGAGACTGTCTGTCTTACCTGACTGGAGGTATCACTGCTTAGAGACTGTCTGTCTTACCTGACTGGAGGTATCACTGCTTAGAGACTGTCTGTCTTACCTGACTGGAGGTATCACTGCTTAGAGACTGTCTGTCTTACCTGACTGGAGGTATCACTGCTTAGAGACTGTCTGTCTTACCTGACTGGAGGTATCACTGCTTAGAGACTGTCTGTCTTACCTGACTGGAGGTATCACTGCTTAGAGACTGTCTGTCTTACCTGACTGGAGGTATCACTGCTTAGAGACTGTCTGTCTTACCTGACTGGAGGTATCACTGCTGAATGACTCTGTCTTGTGTTCTGACAGTCCCCTGTGGGAGCGGTTCGGCAGGGTGGCGGTCCCTCCACTGTTCAGCAGGTTGCGGGGGATCGCTAGAGGGGGCAGGACAGTCATGGGCCCCTCATCCTTCCTTCCTGGTCTCCCCTCAGGGGGCGTGACCTCCATCTCCATGGATACCGTAGATCCTCTGTAGCTGTGGTAACCATTCTCCAGTGTCTCTCTGCCGCCATCGTCACAGCTACCGTCCGTACTATCACGATTTAACGACGACCGGGAGATGACGCCGAACTTTCGCAAACGTTTGCCATCGCCGTTCTGCGTCAGCAGGCTACTGGGAGGCTCGGAGGAGATGCCGCTCAGGTCGTCCAGGGAGTGGGCGGAGCCACTGCGGTTGGTGACTTTGCTGTTTCCATTGCATGGAGGGAGAGGGGCTTTGCGCTTGATCCTCCGGAGCATGATCAGGTAGATGCAGCCGCCATTCCAGCACTGGTCAGCCAGGTAACTGTAGAGAAGAGGAGAGGTGGAGGACAGGAGATGGAGGAGGAGAGGAGAGGAGGAGGACAGGAGATGGAGGAGAGGAGGAGGACAGGAGATGGAGGAGGAGAGGAGAGGAGGAGGACAGGAGATGGAGGAGAGGAGGAGGAGAGGAGATGGAGAGGAGGATGAGAGATGTAGGGAGAAGGAGAGGAGATGGAGAGGAGGAGGAGGGGAGGAGATGGAGAGGAGGAGGACAGGAGATGAAGAGGAGGAGGACAGGAGATGGAGGAGGAGAGGAGATGGAGAGGAGGAGGAGGAGGAGGAGAGATGTAGGGAGAAGGAGAGGAGATGGAGAGGAGGAGGACATGAGATGTAGAGGAGGAGGACAGGAGATGGAGGAGGAGAGGAGATGGAGAGGAGGAGGAGAGATGTAGGGAGAAGGAGAGGAGATGGGAGAGGAGGAGGAGAGGAGGAGGAGGGGAGATGGAGAGGAGGAGATGGAGAGGAGGAGGACAGGAGATAAAGAGGAGGAGGACAGGAGACAGAGAGTAGGAGGACAGGAGATGGAGAGGAGGAGAAGGAGAGGAGGAGGAGAGGAGATGGAGAGGAGATGTAGGGAGAAGAAGAGGAGGGGAGATGGAGAGGAGAGGAGGAGGAGAGGAGATGTAGAGGAGGAGGAGAGGAGATGTAGAGGAGGAGGAGAGGAGAGGGACAGGAGATGGAGGAGGAGAGGAGGAGGAGGGGAGATGTCAGAATAAGTGAGAAGCATATTAACAGTGTAAATTGTCCTGTTACCCTTCCAGCTATCTTTCCAAGCCATTTCAGTGACATTATGTATGTCATTATCGTCTGAGTGGAACACAATAAACCAGTGGTCATCAACCGGTGGATCAAGGCCTTCCTCGTCGATCACCAAACATTTCTTTAGAAAAGCCAATGATAAATGCATAAGGCTTGTGCTCATTTATTTAGTGTTCTACTGTTGGTGGTAGGTGCACTTGATTCAGAAGCCCTGGGCACTGGGTAGGCAAAGTGTTCCCATTTTGAATCAGCTCCACTCCCCGTGCCGACAGAGCTTCCACGACATCCAGCACAGGAAAGTTTGATACCAGCCAACGTGATTTGATAACTTTTAAAAACATGATCGGGCCTCCCAGGTGGCGCAGTGGTTGAGGGCGCTGTACTGCAGCGCCAGCTGTGCCACCAGGGACTCTGGGTTCGCGCCCAGGCTCTGTCGTAACCGGCCGCGACCGGGAGGTCAAGTGTCGTCTGGGTTAGGGAGGGTTTGGCCGGTAGGGATATCCTTGTCTCAGCGCACACCAGCGACTCCTGTGGCGGGCCGGGCGCAGTGCACGCTAACCAAGGTTGCCAGGTGCACAGTGTTTCCTCCGACACATTGGTGCGGCTGGCTTCCGGATTGGATGCGCGCTGTGTTAAGAAGCAGTGCGGCTTGGTTGGGTTGTGTATCGGAGGACGCATGACTTTCAACCTTTGTCTCTCCCGAGCCCGTACGGGAGTTGTAGCGATGAGACGAGATAGTAGCTACTAAAAGCAATTTGATACAACTAAATTGGGGAGAAAAAGGGGTAAAAAAATAAATAATAAAAATAAAAAACATGATCTGTCAAAGAACAGCAAACAGCTGCTGTTTTTCTGAGTTCAAGTCTACGTTTCTATTCAACTCTTTTACGCACATCCTACACATCAGCTGCAGCTGCAATGTGGGGCATTTGATTTGCGAGCCCATCACATGATCAGCGTCTCATCAGCAACACTAAAAATACATGACTTCGAAAAACGGGATTCCCTGCACCTACCACCAGACGAGAGCTACGCCGCTTTTTAGGGATGGTTGGCTACTACCGTAGCTTCTGTAAAAATTTCTCTGCGGTAGTTGCTCCATTGACCGATTTGCTTAGTCCGGCTAGATCATTTGAGTGGTCCCCTGATTGTAAGAGAGCTTTTGAATCAGCGAAAGCACTCTTATGTAGTACACCTGTACTTGCTGCTCCTGATTTTGAACAACCGTTCAAACTTGAGGTAGATGCTAGTGCCAGAGGTGCTGGTGCTGTTCTACTGCAGCAGGACAAGAGTGGAGTGGATCATCCCGTTTGTTATTTTTCACGTAAATTTAATAAATGTCAAACAAACTATGCGACAATAGAACAAGAAGCTCTTGCTTTGTTGTTGGCTCTGCAATACTTTGAAGTATATATTGGTTCCAGTGCCCTACCCGTGATTGTATATACTGACCATAACCCCTTAGTTTTTCTCCACCGAATGTACAACCAGAACCAGCGCCTTATGCGTTGGGCGCTGATTGTACAAAATTATAATTTGGAGATCCGCCACAAAAAGGGTTCTGATAATGTGTTGGCAGATGCTTTGTCTCGTGTGTGAAAATGATTTCTGCATGTTTTGCAAGGTTGTTGCTTTGTTGGGAGTATTAATTGAAATACTGTAGTCGCAACCCCTAGGGTTGCTCTTTTAAGGGTGGGAGTGTTACGGATACAGTTATCCTGTGTGTGTGTGTGTGTGTATCCTGTGTGTGTGTTTCTTTTCTCTCCTTCTCCCCTCACAGGTGAAAATCATCACTCCCCAATCAGTCAACAACCAATCATCAATCAGAAGACACACCTCCTCCAATTTCCTGACCTATCACAGTTCCTTCCCCATGGTTTAAAAACCCCATTTGTTTGTTCTAGAGCGCAGCTCAGCTCAGCCTCTGTAAATGCCATGTCTGTAGGTCTCTGTGTTTCACTCTCGCTGTGTGTCGTAACCTCTCTTTTGTTTAAGCACCTCATAGCACTTTGTCATCACCTGTGAGTATTGTTTTTGGTTATGGTGTTTGTGTTTGATTGCTGGTGGAAAAGGGGGAAACCAAGACAAGTCGCCCATGGGCATACACTACCCGTAGGTGAACTTTGTTAAATACACTAGTTAGAACTGGGCGGACCACCCACTGTATTTTTGGTTAGTTAGTTAGCTGTTGTTAAAGTAGGCTAGTCTAGCTTAGGGGTGTTTTTGAATACTTATTGTTTCTTTCCTTGGGTCCAGCTCAGCCCCTTTTCCTGCTCCCCCCATTACCGTGTGTTTATAAATAAACCTAGAGTTTGACGGTAGATTTCAGTTGTCGTGCTTATTTCGTTCACACTTTTCCTTTGTCACAATAATAATTTGCATGAGTTATGTTACGAGTCTCATTACCATCCCCCCTAGACTGTCGGGCCAAAAGGGATTCGTAACATAAGTAACATAAGTAACTTCGAAAAATGTTCAAAATTAAAAGTACTATACTACACTATACTATATTTATACTCATACATCACAGAGCTGTGAAAAAGTATTTGTCCTCTTTCTGATGTTCTCTATTTCTTGCATGTTGTTGATACTGAATGTTATCAGATCTTCAACCAAAACCTGATATTAGATAAATGGTACCTGAGAAAAGACCTTCATTTCATTCCTTTAATAAACACTGTTATGCAACGCCCAATTCCCCAGAGTGGAAAAGTAATTCTGGTTGTGTCACCTTTGGCTGCAATGGTCACAATCAAATACTTCCTGTTAAATTATGATGATTTATTTTACCTTTATTTAACTAGGCAAGTCCGTTAAGAATCTTATTTACAACAACGGCCTAATTGCTGATCAGTCATTCACATCACTGCGGAGGAATTTTGTCCAGAACCACAGCGACATTTGTGGGTTTGAACAACCCATTTCAGGTGCTGCCACAACATCTCAACAGGGTTTAGGTCTGGACTTTGACGAGGCCGTTCCAAAACATTATATTAGTTGCTTTTCAGCCATCCTGATGTAGAAATGCTTGTGTGTTTTGGATCATTGTCTTGCTGCATGACCCAGCTGGGCTTCAGATTCAGCTCACAGATGGCTGGCCTGACATTCTCCTGTATAATTATCTGATACAGAGCAGAATTCATGGTTCCTTCTATTAAGGCAAGTGGTCCAGGTCCTGAGGCAGCAAAGCATCCCAAACCATCACACTACCACCACCATGCTGGACCCCAAACCATCACACTACCACCACCATGCTGACCCCAAACCATCACACTACCACCACCATGCTGACCCCAAACCATCACACTACCACCACCATGCTGACCCCAAACCATCACACTACCACCAACATGCTGACCCCAAACCATCACACTACCACCACCATGCTGACCCCAAACCATCACACTACCACCACCATGCTGACCCCAAACCATCACCCTACCACCACCATGCTGACCCCAAACCATCACACAACCACCACCATGCTGACCCCAAACCATCACCCTACCACCACCATGCTGACCCCAAACCATCACACAACCACCACCATGCTGACCCCAAACCATCACACTACCACCACCATGCTGACCCCAGACCATCACACTACCACCACCATGCTGGACCCCAAACCATCACACTACCACCACCATGCTGACCCCAAACCATCACACTACCACCACCATGCTGACCCCAAACCATCACACTACCACCACCATGCAAATTGTAATTAATTGCTCCTATGGTCTATTTATTGTCTACCTCCTCATGCATTTTTCACACACTGTATATAGGCTTTCTTTTTTTTTCTGTGTCATTGACTTGTTTATTGTGTTATTGGCTTGTTTGTTTACTCCATGTGTAACTCTGTGTTGTTGTCTGTGTCACACTGCTTTGCTTTATCTTGGCCAGGTCGCAGTTATAAATGAGAACTTGTTCTCAACTAGCCTACCTGGTTAAATAAAGGTGTTCTCAACTAGCCTACCTGGTTAAATAAAGGTGTTCTCAACTAGCCTACCTGGTTAAATAAAGGTGTTCTCAACTGGCCTACCTGGTTAAATAAAGGTGTTCTCAACTGGTCCACCTGGTTAAATAAAGGTGTTCTCAACTGGTCCACCTGGTTAAATAAAGGTGTTCTCAACTGACCTACCTGATTAAATAAAGGTGTTCTCAACTGGCCTACCTGGTTAAATAAAGGTGTTCTCAACTGGCCTACCTGGTTAAATAAAGGTGTTCTCAACTGACCTACCTGGTTAAATAAAGGTGTTCTCAACTGGCCTACCTGGTTAAATAAAGGTGTTCTCAACTGGCCTACCTGGTTAAATAAAGGTGTTCTCAACTGACCTACCTGGTTAAATAAAGGTGTTCTCAACTGGCCTACCTGGTTAAATAAAGGTGTTCTCAACTGGCCTACCTGGTTAAATAAAGGTGTTCTCAACTGGTCCACCTGGTTAAATAAAGGTGTTCTCAACTGACCTACCTGGTTAAATAAAGGTGTTCTCAACTGGCCTACCTGGTTAAATAAAGGTGTTCTCAACTGGCCTACCTGGTTAAATAAAGGTGTTCTCAACTGACCTACCTGGTTAAATAAAGGTGTTCTCAACTGGCCTACCTGATTAAATAAAGGTGTTCTCAACTGGCCTACCTGGTTAAATAAAGGTGTTCTCAACTGGCCTACCTGGTTAAATAAAGGTGTTCTCAACTGGCCTACCTGGTTAAATAAAGGTGTTCTCAACTGGCCTACCTGGTTAAATAAAGGTGTTCTCAACTGGCCTACCTGGTTAAATAAAGGTGTTCTCAACTGGCCTACCTGGTTAAATAAAGGTGTTCTCAACTGGCCTACCTGGTTAAATAAAGGTGTTCTCAACTAGCCTACCTGGTTAAATAAAGGTGTTCTCAACTGGCCTACCTGGTTAAATAAAGGTGTTCTCAACTGGCCTACCTGGTTAAATAAAGGTGTTCTCAACTATCCTACCTGGTTAAATAAAGGTGTTCTCAACTGGTCCACCTGGCTAAATAAAGGTGTTCTCAACTGGTCCACCTGGTTAAATAAAGGTGTTCTCAACTGACCTACCTGGTTAAATAAAGGTGTTCTCAACTGGCCTACCTGGTTAAATAAAGGTGTTCTCAACTGGCCTACCTGGTTAAATAAAGGTGTTCTCAACTGACCTACCTGGTTAAATAAAGGTGTTCTCAACTGGCCTACCTGGTTAAATAAAGGTGTTCTCAACTGGTCCACCTGGTTAAATAAAGGTGTTCTCAACTGGCCTACCTGGTTAAATAAAGGTGTTCTCAACTGGCCTACCTGGTTAAATAAAGGTGTTCTCAACTGGCCTACCTGGTTAAATAAAGGTGTTCTCAACTGGTCTACCTGGTTAAATAAAGGTGTTCTCAACTAGCCTACCTGGTTAAATAAAGGTGTTCTCAACTGGCCTACCTGGTTAAATAAAGGTGTTCTCAACTGGCCTACCTGGTTAAATAAAGGTGTTCTCAACTATCCTACCTGGTTAAATAAAGGTGTTCTCAACTGGCCTACCTGGTTAAATAAAGGTGTTCTCAACTGACCTACCTGGTTAAATAAAGGTGTTCTCAACTGGCCTACCTGGTTAAATAAAGGTGTTCTCAACTGGCCTACCTGGTTAAATAAAGGTGTTCTCAACTGGCCTACCTGGTTAAATAAAGGTGTTCTCAACTGGCCTACCTGGTTAAATAAAGGTGTTCTCAACTGGCCTACCTGGTTAAATAAAGGTGTTCTCAACTGGCCTACCTGGTTAAATAAAGGTGTTCTCAACTGGCCTACCTGGTTAAATAAAGGTGTTCTCAACTGGCCTACCTGGTTAAATAAAGGTGTTCTCAACTGGCCTACCTGGTTAAATAAAGGTGTTCTCAACTGGTCCACCTGGTTAAATAAAGGTGTTCTCAACTGGCCTACCTGATTAAATAAAGGTGTTCTCAACTGGCCTACCTGGTTAAATAAAGGTGTTCTCAACTGGCCTACCTGGTTAAATAAAGGTGTTCTCAACTAGCCTACCTGGTTAAATAAAGGTGTTCTCAACTGGCCTACCTGGTTAAATAAAGGTGTTCTCAACTGACCTACCTGGTTAAATAAAGGTGTTCTCAACTGGCCTACCTGGTTAAATAAAGGTGTTCTCAACTGGCCTACCTGGTTAAATAAAGGTGTTCTCAACTGGCCTACCTGGTTAAATAAAGGTGTTCTCAACTGGCCTACCTGGTTAAATAAAGGTGTTCTCAACTGGCCTACCTGGTTAAATAAAGGTGTTCTCAACTGGTCCACCTGGTTAAATAAAGGTGTTCTCAACTGGTCCACCTGGTTAAATAAAGGTGTTCTCAACTGGTCCACCTGGTTAAATAAAGGTGTTCTCAACTGGCCTACCTGGTTAAATAAAGGTGTTCTCAACTGGCCTACCTGGTTAAATAAAGGTGTTCTCAACTAGCCTACCTGGTTAAATAAAGGTGTTCTCAACTGGCCTACCTGGTTAAATAAAGGTGTTCTCAACTGGCCTACCTGGTTAAATAAAGGTGTTCTCAACTGGCCTACCTGGTTAAATAAAGGTGTTCTCAACTGGCCTACCTGGTTAAATAAAGGTGTTCTCAACTGACCTACCTGGTTAAATAAAGGTGTTCTCAACTGGCCTACCTGGTTAAATAAAGGTGTTCTCAACTGGCCTACCTGGTTAAATAAAGGTGTTCTCAACTGGCCTACCTGGTTAAATAAAGGTGTTCTCAACTGGCCTACCTGGTTAAATAAAGGTGTTCTCAACTGGCCTACCTGGTTAAATAAAGGTGTTCTCAACTGGTCCACCTGGTTAAATAAAGGTGTTCTCAACTGGCCTACCTGATTAAATAAAGGTGTTCTCAACTGGCCTACCTGGTTAAATAAAGGTGTTCTCAACTGGCCTACCTGGTTAAATAAAGGTGTTCTCAACTAGCCTACCTGGTTAAATAAAGGTGTTCTCAACTGGCCTACCTAGTTAAATAAAGGTGTTCTCAACTGACCTACCTGGTTAAATAAAGGTGTTCTCAACTGGCCTACCTGGTTAAATAAAGGTGTTCTCAACTGGCCTACCTGGTTAAATAAAGGTGTTCTCAACTGGCCTACCTGGTTAAATAAAGGTGTTCTCAACTGGCCTACCTGGTTAAATAAAGGTGTTCTCAACTGGCCTACCTGGTTAAATAAAGGTGTTCTCAACTGGTCCACCTGGTTAAATAAAGGTGTTCTCAACTGGTCCACCTGGTTAAATAAAGGTGTTCTCAACTGGTCCACCTGGTTAAATAAAGGTGTTCTCAACTGGCCTACCTGGTTAAATAAAGGTGTTCTCAACTGGCCTACCTGGTTAAATAAAGGTGTTCTCAACTAGCCTACCTGGTTAAATAAAGGTGTTCTCAACTGGCCTACCTGGTTAAATAAAGGTGTTCTCAACTGGCCTACCTGGTTAAATAAAGGTGTTCTCAACTGGCCTACCTGGTTAAATAAAGGTGTTCTCAACTGGCCTACCTGGTTAAATAAAGGTGTTCTCAACTGACCTACCTGGTTAAATAAAGGTGTTCTCAACTGGCCTACCTGGTTAAATAAAGGTGTTCTCAACTGGCCTACCTGGTTAAATAAAGGTGTTCTCAACTGGCCTACCTGGTTAAATAAAGGTGTTCTCAACTGGCCTACCTGGTTAAATAAAGGTGTTCTCAACTGGCCTACCTGGTTAAATAAAGGTGTTCTCAACTGGCCTACCTGGTTAAATAAAGGTGTTCTCAACTGGTCCACCTGGTTAAATAAAGGTGTTCTCAACTGGCCTACCTGATTAAATAAAGGTGTTCTCAACTGGCCTACCTGGTTAAATAAAGGTGTTCTCAACTGGCCTACCTGGTTAAATAAAGGTGTTCTCAACTAGCCTACCTGGTTAAATAAAGGTGTTCTCAACTGGCCTACCTGGTTAAATAAAGGTGTTCTCAACTGACCTACCTGGTTAAATAAAGGTGTTCTCAACTGGCCTACCTGGTTAAATAAAGGTGTTCTCAACTGGCCTACCTGGTTAAATAAAGGTGTTCTCAACTGGCCTACCTGGTTAAATAAAGGTGTTCTCAACTGGCCTACCTGGTTAAATAAAGGTGTTCTCAACTGGTCTACCTGGTTAAATAAAGGTGTTCTCAACTGGTCCACCTGGTTAAATAAAGGTGTTCTCAACTGGTCCACCTGGTTAAATAAAGGTGTTCTCAACTGGTCCACCTGGTTAAATAAAGGTGTTCTCAACTGGCCTACCTGGTTAAATAAAGGTGTTCTCAACTGGCCTACCTGGTTAAATAAAGGTGTTCTCAACTAGCCTACCTGGTTAAATAAAGGTGTTCTCAACTGGCCTACCTGGTTAAATAAAGGTGTTCTCAACTGACCTACCTGGTTAAATAAAGGTGTTCTCAACTGGCCTACCTGGTTAAATAAAGGTGTTCTCAACTGGCCTACCTGGTTAAATAAAGGTGTTCTCAACTGACCTACCTGGTTAAATAAAGGTGTTCTCAACTGGCCTACCTGGTTAAATAAAGGTGTTCTCAACTGGCCTACCTGGTTAAATAAAGGTGTTCTCAACTGGCCTACCTGGTTAAATAAAGGTGTTCTCAACTGGCCTACCTGGTTAAATAAAGGTGTTCTCAACTGGCCTACCTGGTTAAATAAAGGTGTTCTCAACTGGTCCACCTGGTTAAATAAAGGTGTTCTCAACTGGCCTACCTGATTAAATAAAGGTGTTCTCAACTGGCCTACCTGGTTAAATAAAGGTGTTCTCAACTGGCCTACCTGGTTAAATAAAGGTGTTCTCAACTGGTCCACCTGGTTAAATAAAGGTGTTCTCAACTGGCCTACCTGATTAAATAAAGGTGTTCTCAACTGGCCTACCTGGTTAAATAAAGGTGTTCTCAACTGGCCTACCTGGTTAAATAAAGGTGTTCTCAACTAGCCTACCTGGTTAAATAAAGGTGTTCTCAACTGGCCTACCTGGTTAAATAAAGGTGTTCTCAACTGACCTACCTGGTTAAATAAAGGTGTTCTCAACTGGCCTACCTGGTTAAATAAAGGTGTTCTCAACTGGCCTACCTGGTTAAATAAAGGTGTTCTCAACTGGCCTACCTGGTTAAATAAAGGTGTTCTCAACTGGCCTACCTGGTTAAATAAAGGTGTTCTCAACTGGTCTACCTGGTTAAATAAAGGTGTTCTCAACTGGTCCACCTGGTTAAATAAAGGTGTTCTCAACTGGTCCACCTGGTTAAATAAAGGTGTTCTCAACTGGTCCACCTGGTTAAATAAAGGTGTTCTCAACTGGCCTACCTGGTTAAATAAAGGTGTTCTCAACTGGCCTACCTGGTTAAATAAAGGTGTTCTCAACTAGCCTACCTGGTTAAATAAAGGTGTTCTCAACTGGCCTACCTGGTTAAATAAAGGTGTTCTCAACTGGCCTACCTGGTTAAATAAAGGTGTTCTCAACTGGCCTACCTGGTTAAATAAAGGTGTTCTCAACTGGCCTACCTGGTTAAATAAAGGTGTTCTCAACTGACCTACCTGGTTAAATAAAGGTGTTCTCAACTGGCCTACCTGGTTAAATAAAGGTGTTCTCAACTGGCCTACCTGGTTAAATAAAGGTGTTCTCAACTGGCCTACCTGGTTAAATAAAGGTGTTCTCAACTGGCCTACCTGGTTAAATAAAGGTGTTCTCAACTGGCCTACCTGGTTAAATAAAGGTGTTCTCAACTGGCCTACCTGGTTAAATAAAGGTGTTCTCAACTGGTCCACCTGGTTAAATAAAGGTGTTCTCAACTGGCCTACCTGATTAAATAAAGGTGTTCTCAACTGGCCTACCTGGTTAAATAAAGGTGTTCTCAACTGGCCTACCTGGTTAAATAAAGGTGTTCTCAACTAGCCTACCTGGTTAAATAAAGGTGTTCTCAACTGGCCTACCTGGTTAAATAAAGGTGTTCTCAACTGACCTACCTGGTTAAATAAAGGTGTTCTCAACTGGCCTACCTGGTTAAATAAAGGTGTTCTCAACTGGCCTACCTGGTTAAATAAAGGT